>NC_090737.1:8783075-8798075 GCF_036898095.1 Palaemon carinicauda
AAATCTCTCCATTAGCGTCGAAAATCATCGCATATCTCAGAAAGCCTCGATTCCTCATAAGACTCGATTCCTTATAAGCCTCGATTCCTCATAAGCCTCGATTCCTTATAAGCCTCGATTCCTCATAAGCCTCGATTCCTCATAAGCCTCGATTCCTCATAAGCCTCGATTCCTTATAAGCCTCGATTCCTTATAAGCCTCGACTCCTCATAAGCTTCGATTCCTCATATGCCTCGATTCCTCATAAGCCTCGATTCCTCACAAGCCTCGATTCCTTATAAGCCTCGATTCCTTATAAGCCTCGACTCCTCATAAGCTTCGATTCCCCATAAGCATCAATTCCTCATAAGCCTTGATTCTTTATAAGCCTTGATTCCTTATAAGCCTCGATTCCTTATAAGCCTCGATTTCTCATAATCCTCGATTCCTTATTATAAGCCTCGATTCCTCATAAGCCTCGATACCTCATAAGCATCGATTCCTCATAAGCCTCGATTCCTCATAAGCCTCGATTCCTTATTATAAGCCTCGATTCCTCATAAGCCTCGATTCCTTACAAGCCTTGATTCCTCATAATCCTCGATTCCTCACAAGACTCAATTCCTTATAAGCCTCGATTCCTCAAAAGCCTCGACTCTTCACAAGCCTCAATTCCTAACAAGCCTTGATTCTTTATAAGCCTTGATTCCTTATAAGCCTCGATCCCTCAGAAACCTCGATTCCTCACAAGCCTCGATTCCTTATAAGCCTCGATTCCTCATAAGCCTTGATTCCTCATAAGCCTCGATTCCTCACAAGCCTCGATTCCTCACAAGCCTCGATTCCTTATAAGCCTCGATTTCTTATAACCCTCGATTCCTCATAAGCCTCGATTCCTCACAAGCCTCGATTCTTCACAAGCCTTGATTCCTTATAAGCCTCGATTCCTCATAAACCTCGATTCCTCATAAGCTTCGATTCCTTCCTCATAAGCCTCGATTCCTCATAAGCCTCGATTCCTCATAAACCTTGATTCCTCATAAACCTCGATTCCTCATAAGCCTCGATTCCTCATAAGCCTCGATTCCTTATTACAAGCCTTGATTCCTTATAAGCCTCGATTCCTTATTATAAGCCTCGATTCCTTCCTCATAAGCCTTGATTCCTCATAAGCATCGATTCCTCATAAGCCTCGATTCCTTCCTCATAAGCCTCGAATCCTCATAAGCCTCGATTCCTTATAAGCCTCGATTCCTCATAAGTCTTTATTCCTCATAAGTCTCGATTCCACATGAACCTTGATTCCTCACAAGCCTCGATTCCTCATAAGCCTCGATTCCTTCCCTCATAAGCCTCAATTCCTCATAAGCCTCGATTCCTCATAAGCCTCGATTCCTCATAAACCTTGATTCCTCATAAACCTGGATTCCTCATAAGCCTCGATTCCTCATAAGCCTAGATTCCCCATAAGCCTCGATTCCTTATTACAACCCTTGATTCCTTATAAGCCTCGATTCCTTATTATAAGCCTCGATTCCTTCCTCATAAGCCTTGATTCCTCATAAGCATCGATTCCTCATAGGCCTCGATTCCTTCCTCATAAGCCTCGAATCCTCATAAGCCTCGATTCCTCATAAGCCTCGATTCCTTATAAGCCTCGATTCCTCATAAGTCTTTATTCCTCATAAGTCTCGATTCCTCATAAGCCTTGATTCCTCACAAGCCTCGATTCCTCATAAGCCTCGATTCCTCATAAGCCTCGATTCCTCATAAGCCTTGATTCCTTATAAGTCTTGATTCCTCATAAGCCTCGATTCCTTATAACCCTCGATTCCTCATAAGCCTTGATTCCTCATAAGCCTCCATTCCTCATAAGCCTTGATTCCTCATAGGTCGTGGGATTCGTCATTGGGTTTGGCCCCATTAAGACCCATCGTCGGTATTCCATTTAGGGGGTCATTGTCGGGGACCAGCGAAAACATGTTGGGCGGTTCCTCCCTAATTTAGATTAGTGTTTAATCCTCATTTACATATTCCCTTCGGAGGTTTAATTAAGATTTCACGGGGATGAATCTCAGAGGGCGAGTGGGATAGATTCTTTGACAGAGAGAAACGTTTCTCCTAATCAGAAGGGAAATAACGTCTCTCGAAATAGAACGTTTGTTAAAATCTATGGGTTGTTAAAGTAAGACGTTTTTAACAGAAAATATTTAACTTGAATAAAAACTCCATGTTGATCTTGGGTATTGGGTACACTCGGCCACACTATTCTATCTTATTTCTCTTCCTTTTATTTTGTCAAGTTTTTATAGTTTACACAGAAAATATTTATTTCAATGTTGTTACCGTTCTTAAAATATTGTATTTTTTTCATGTTTCTTTTTCCTCACTGGGCTATTTTCCCTGTAGGGGCGCTTGGTCTTATAGCATCCTGTTTTTCCAACTAGGGTTGTAGCTTAGCAGGTAATAATAATAATAATAATAATAATAATAATTAAAATCCACAATTATATGCGTTGTATATTTAGAAATAACTTACTCTGTATATAAAAATAATCTTAGGAGAAAGTAAGCTATTGTCAATGAAAAGATAATTTCAATAGAAAGGGGGAAAATCTTGAATTCTATTAAATCATGTATTCTCTAGTTTCATTCTGAGAGAAAAAAAAAAACTCAAATATCTGTGAAAAATTTAACTAAAGAAACTAGCTGCATCAACTTCACTTTCAAGATGGAAAACTTTCCAGAGTCTCAGGAAAAAAGGAAATTTTCTCGAAATATCGGAAAAGGAACAGTTTTCGAATTCTCGGAGTAGCAATGTCTCTTAAATGTCTGCCATCAGACAAAGGTTTCTCCGATCACGGGGGAAAAACGATTTCTTATTCTTCGCAGGAGCGGCCATTTTAAATATTTATGAATCAAAACAAGTCTTTCTCTGTTTTATGTTTAAAGGTTTAAAGGTCATACATAAATGGCAGAGGCAAAGGACAGTGACATTGCACTATCAAGCAGGGCAATGCCCTATAGACTGACCATATATACATATGATCAACGACCAAGCCCCCTCTCCACCTACGCAAGGACCAAGGAGAGCCAGGTAATGGATGCTGAGGACTCAACAGATAGACCTAAAGGATCCCCCAAAACCCCAATCCTTAGCTTATAGGGATGGTGAGATTGCAGGGACCAAAGAAAAAAGAATAGAGAGAGAGAGAGAGAGAGAGAGAGAGAGAGAGAGAGAGAGAGAGAGAGAGAGACCCCCAAAACAGGATTAGGATTAGAGAGAGAGAGAGAGAGAGAGAGAGAGAGAGAGAGAGAGAGAGAGAGAGAGAGAGAGAGAGAGAGAGAGAGCCCTTAAACAGGATTAGGATTAGAGATGGGGAAAGGAAAATAAAGATCCAGGTACCCACCCACCCACCCTTTCCTTATCCATCAGTAAGAGGAGCTTCAGAGGAGGAGAAGATCAGAGAAGAAGAGGAGAAGATCAGAGAAGCCTATGAATCGCTTAATTGCTTATTCATGCTGCTGAAGAAGGGGAAATCCCCATCACCTTGAATTGATTTGCAAATTAGAAGAAAGGAGGAGGCCTCCTCCGTCCCATAATGGGAGGAGAGTGGGACAAGGCCGTCACACATTAAAATACGGATTTACTCGAAATCTAATTAAACAAATCTCTTGGCCTAGGCTGCTAATTTAGCCTTTGTCATGCTAATGTTATGAAAGTCGTAATTTAGAGGAGCATCTCATTGCATATCTTATAAGGGTCTATCTCAGGCTTCCTCTTCTGGATTAGGATTTTACTCTCATGAAGTAATTCTTGTTTATCATCTCATTGTGGAGAGATTTAAATGATATCTTCCTTCATATATTTTTTATAAAAGAAAAAAAATTTAAACTTAAGAAGCTTAATACATTAAGCTAGATTTGAATCTCCTAATAGCACATCAGTAATTGCATATGTATGTATATATATATATATATATATATATATATATATATATATATATATATATATATATATATATATATAATATATATATATATATATATATATATATATATATATATATATATATATATATATATATATATATATATATATATATATATATATATATATATATATATATATATATTTGGGAGTTAGGAGTGTTGGTAAAATGGCAAAAAAAGATCTAACTGATTGCAATAATAACAGAAGCATCACACTTACGTCAGTTGTTATGGAAATATTTAGTATGCTTATTCTAAAAAGACTAGAGAGAAAGATTGATGAAAAGCTCAGAGATGAACGAACAGGGTTTAGAAATGGTAGAAATTGTACTGACCAAATTTTCATTTTGAGACATGTACAGCAATACGTCGAATATAGAAATCCACATTTGATGGCATTTATGGACAATGAAAAACCCTTTAATAGTGTGCACCAGCCAATTTTGTAGTCCTGTGTTATTATGGAATTCCTCTTAAATATGTAAATTTTCATAAGTCTGTTCAAAGGCATGGCAAGTGTAAAGTTAATGTTAGTGGAGTCCTATCAAATGAATTTCCAGTGAATAGCGGAGTACTCCAAGGGAATGTGTTATCACCTATGTTGTTTGTCCTCCTCATGAATTCTATAATGCGTAGATCAGTCGGAGATGGTGGAGAAGGATTGGACTGGATTGGTAATAGGAAATTAGCAGACCTAGAGTATGCTTTGATACTGTCCTTAGAAGAACAACACAGGATTTGCAATGCTTGCTTACCAGAATGCATGAAATATCACAGGAGGTTGGGCTCAAGATAAATAGAACAAAGACAGAGATGATGAAAACGGAGTATGCAATACAAGATGAAATATTGTTGGAAGGAGAAAGGATTAATGAAGTAGAGTCTTTGAAGTATTTAGGAACTATGATCTCCAATACAAGGTCTTTAGAATTGGATTCTAGTGAAAGATTGAAAAAAGTAAATCAGAAAATGGCTAGATTAAGTAAAATTTGGAACTCAAATCGCCTGATATTACATATAAAAATCAGACTATATATCAGTTTAGTGAGATCGGTGTTACTCTACGGACATGAGTCATGGTATGACAATGTAACAATCTCCAATAGATTTAGTACATTTGAGAACAAAGCCTTCAGAAGGATATTGGGAGGTAAATGACAGAACACGAGATCATGATTAGGGTTAGATGGAGATGGTTTGGGCATGCTCTTCGCACTCCCCAAGAGAGATTAGTTCACCAAACTTTCAACTGGGCTCCACAAGGTACTAGAAGAGTTGGGAGACACAGACCTACAAGGCTGAAGATTATGAAGAGCGAAGTAGATGATGATGAACGGAGAAGTATTGAATTAAAAGCTCAAGATAGAGACGATTGGCGTAATCTAACCGAGGCCCTTTGCGTCAATAGGCGTAGGAGATGATGATGATTACATATTACTTGAAATGTCTTCTATTTGACTTGATTACTTTAAGAATGACAGGGTTTCCAATCATTCTTAAGAAAGATAGTTTCAAGAAAATGGTTTTATTTATCTATCCTATTCATCTCGTGTTATTACTTTAACTGTATTTGTTCCTTTGCGAATAGCTCGTAAAACTGAATGTGTCATAAAACTAAATTGTCCATTATTCAACATGTCCGTTAGACTTCATGTCTGTTTGACTTCTTGGCTTCGCCCTCTTGTCTTTCGGCATAAGTGCATTCGCCGTCATGTTCTAATATTGATTTGTTCCTGCTCTTCGCACTCCCCAAGAGATTAGTTCACCAAACTTTCAACTGGGCTCCACATGGCACTAGAAGGGTTGGAAGACCCAGGTCTACATGGCTGAGGACTACGAGGCGTGAAGTAGATGATGAATGGAGAAGTACTGAATTAAAAGCTCAAGATGGAGACGACTGGTGAAATCTAATAGTCCTTGCGTCAATAGGCGTAGGAGGAGATGATGATGATGAATTCCCAACTTATTAAATTATAATGTTTCTACGTACAGTTGATATGATTCATAATTTCAACTTTTGTTCAGAACATTATTTCGGAGTTTGGTTTTATGGGTTTTGTATTTTGAACTAATCTGACCTTCTCATTTATCGAAAAACAGGTGTATTAGAGAGGTTCTCTGTACCACTGTGAGACTTTTTTTTTTTTTTTTTTCTTTTTGGGTGGGGGGTGGGGTGGGTTGGGGTTGGGTGCGGAAAAAGACTAAAATGTTTTAAAACACTCTAACCTAAACTTACAAATTGGCTTGTGGTGGCCGATGTGGTAACGTTCCTGACTGGGGTTCGAGTCTCGCTCAAACTCGTTAGTTTCTTTGGTCCCGGCAAGCTTACCATCCTAAGCCAAAGACTTGCTCTTCATTATATAATGAATAAATAAAAAACTGCTTTTAAAACATTACAGAGCAACCACGAACAGAGATATAGAAAGAGAAACTTGTGGAAATACCATTTACCATTAAAAATAATGTAAAACTTGAAAAGACTATGAGTATATCTATCCATTTTTTTTTTCTTTTTTTGAAACAAACAAAAAAAATCTATAACCATTTTACCCTTGATGACAGGAGACCAGGTACGAAAGAGTCCAGTATTTCCCAAAAGGGACTTGAAGTGAAATGTAAAAGCAAACAAAAGAGTTTACTTTGCACCCCCGACCCCCCTCCTCTCTGATTCCACTCGGTACAATAAACAACAGAAACATATTTTTTCTCACTTTTTATTTCCATAGGAATTTTCCAAATCTTTTCTCTTTGTGCAGGGCTACTGGGTCGGGAGTCTATTAAATAGTACTTTAAAAGTATACAAATACTAGCTGCTTTAAAGTAATTTTATTGAAAATACGAGTATTTTACACATTAGTTCTAAGCATTTGGGTATTTTCATGTCTCACTTTTACATTAAAGGTTTGAAGTTTTAAATGACACTCATGAATGGTAGAAGCAATGGACAGTGACATTGCCCTATAAAGCAGGACACTGCATTAGAGACTGACCATATATACATATGATCAGCGCCCAAGCCACCTCTCAACCCAAGCTAGGACCAAGGAGGGCCAGGCAATGGCTGCAGATGACTCAAGAGATAGACCTATAGGCTCCCCCAAACCCACCATCCTTAGGTCACAAGGATGGTGAGGTTGCAGCAACCAAAGAAACTAAAGAGTCTGAGCGAGACTCGAACCCCCGTCTGGCGTTCACCACTCAAGGACGTTACCACATCGGCCACAACAATCCTCGTTCCTATACTCTCTGTTAAGGCAACCAATACATTTATTTTATCCTTATTGGAGGGAATAGGAACAAAGTTGCAAATTAGGTAAGCACCATTTGATATTTGAGCAGATATAATAGTTTAAGTGTTTGAAAGTGAACGTGAATGATAATGAAGAGGAGGACTAGAACAAGAGTATGGTTGAGAGGACAAAGGAAGGCCAGGGAGCTGGAGTAATGAATGTTATTTATTGAAGTTGAGAGCAAGGTTATATATCCTCCTTCATATGTATCTGACGTTAGAATAATAATAAAATCAGATGTAACATAGGTAGCAATATCAGTGCAAAAACTTTGGATGAGTTTAAATAGTCCTTTGAATCGGAGTATTAACAATTTCGATTACATCAATACGTATAACGAAAAGTTACATTCATACGTATTATGAAAAATTATCATTTATAATGTCGTTTTAACTGGCACACATAAGACCTTTCTTAAGGCTAATAATAGATTACCACAACGTGCCACTGATTTATGAAAGGCCGAAGAGGAGTCGGAAAGACATGAACGATTTATTTGTGAAGGCATGAGTTTATTCATAATTTATTTGGAGGTATAATAGAGGCAAACAGTAGGTCGGCACAGAATCGGAACTAATTTCAGAACTAGAGAAAAGTAGGACTTCAAATACTCTTTGAAAAACGAAGTTTAATTTTCCCATTTATGTGATAGTTGGAAATTCATAGATATCACATGGAAGGGATATATTATATATATATATATATATATATATATACATATATATATACGTATATATACATATACATATGTATATGTATATATATATATATATATATATATATATATATATATATATATATATGTATATATACGTATATATATATATATGTATATATACATATATATCTATATATATATATATATATATATATATATATATATATATATATATTTTATATATACAGAAAACAGCTTGTGAAATACAATATTTATTAAATTTGCAAGCATTCTATTCATATCGTCCATCAAAGACATCAGGTTCCCTAAAATTCATGGATAGTTTTTCGGTGTGGTCTTTTCAAAACACAAAATATTTTGCAAAAAAAAAAAAAAAGGTCTTGAAATAACCAAATATATAGCGGGAGAGAGAGAGAGAGAGAGAGAGAGAGAGAGAGAGAGAGAGAGAGAGAGAAGGGGGGAATATTTTCATTCTATTTCAAAAACAAAAATATTACATACTATGCAAGCTATCGAATTTTCGTTAATGATTTTCCATTAACTAAAGTTAAACTAATAGTATTAACGAGAACAGATTTTCCATTAGCTAAAGTTAAACTAATAGTATTAACGAGAAAAAAACATTTTCAGGAAATTCCACATCTGGAAAAAGGAACCCCAACTAAAATGAACAGAGCCGATGTAGCTTTTCACTCAAAACTTCCAAAAGAAAAAACGAGCAATCGAAGGGAAACAACTTGATCAATATTCAATAAAAAACCGGATCCAAACTCACTAACTAGGAAACTGTGGTCGTTGCTCGTTCGTTTTACTGAAAGAAAACGGCAGGAAACTCAGCAAAAACTCATAAACTAATAAAAAAAAAAAAAAAAACACGACGAACATTCAGGAAAAGTAATTAAACCCTGAAGCCATTCAGGAAACAACAAAGAAAGAAGTGGGAGTGAAGATAAAGAAAAGATTTTTTTTTTCTTTCTTTTTTTTTACCTGGAATTTGTGACCAATTAATTTTTGTATGGAACAACGATTTGCGCAAATAAAGATAAATTGTTATCATCATTACTAGCTAAGCTACAACCCTAGTTAGAAAAGCAAGATGCTATAAGCCCAAGGACTCCAACAGGGAAAAATAGCCCAGTGAGGAAAGGAAATAAGGAAATAGATAAACGATATAACAAGTAATGAAAACCAATCTTTATTAAAATCAACGTTTGGGGTAGCAATTTATGACACTCATTATTGGAGAGAGAGAGAGAGAGAAAAAAAAAAAAAAAAAAAAAAAAAAAAAAAAAAAAAAAAAAAAAAAAAAAAAAAAAACAGTTATTGTTTCGTTCAAATGTACATCAATGGGTAGGGAAGTGACTGAAAAGGTTTTCCATTACTCA
This sequence comes from Palaemon carinicauda, assembly GCF_036898095.1. Taxonomy (NCBI): domain Eukaryota; kingdom Metazoa; phylum Arthropoda; class Malacostraca; order Decapoda; family Palaemonidae; genus Palaemon; species Palaemon carinicauda. The sequence continues at coordinate 8,792,402 of NC_090737.1, forward strand.
CCCTACCACCATCCAATCCTCAGATTCCTAGAGAGAGTAAAACCATGAGCTTCGCCGTCCTGGGCCCGGGGGGGGGGGGGTGTTAAGACCGGAACATTAAGGTTAATAAACGGCTGGGGCAAAGAGCGTTTCTTAATCCATGTGTCAGACAGTTTGTCATATGTGTGTGGTGGACAAGGGCTATTCTTCTCTCTTGATGATAGGGAGACGGGATAGTACACAATGTATAAAACACAGCACCTTCATAAGATTGAGTTTGTTTTTAGATTGGGTGGAGTTTGGCTTTGCTTCGACAGTCCTCCAGGTGATTGATTGATTGGTTGATTTAAAGTTTTCTGGCATCTTAATTGCAATACATACATCTGTGGCTATATGCTGACCATTCCCTTCGTTGCGCGTGGCTGGGAGCTGACTTATCATCCCTTCTTTGCCACTGTACTGTAGGAGAATGTATCCTACTTATCCTTCATGGCCAGTTGTTTTGATTTCTTGTATAAGCTACTGGCCACTTCAGCTTAACGGGAGCTATGCAAATGTGAAGCTTCTTTGCCTTCAACACACTGAAATATCTTTTCCAATGTCCTGTCTTGAATTTCGTCACCAAGGAGGTCAAATTGGATTTCTGTGTTCGTAATATCTCGTGTAAAATTCGCGTTGGTGTCACATCTCGACATTTCATCAGGAATTCGCAAACACCTGCCTGTCCACGCAAGCGGCCCCAGGAACAGCGGACCGGGTCATCATAATTTTGACGCATATTATGAAGGGTGGCCCTTGCAAACATGGAGTTATTCTCCCGTACAACAAGCTTTTTTATGGCGCAGAGGACTTCATCTTCAAACTTATTTGCAAGATTACAACCAGACAAATGCATAAGTGCCTGGCGAAGTAGTTCATCGAAGAGCTCACCGAGTTGAATAACTTTGTTATGGTCGGTGATAGTGATAGTCCATCTTAATATAAAGTACGTCGACTCTTCGATAGATCCAGCAGTTGATATCACTAAGCCTCTTGACTTGTTCGACCTTGCTTGCTAAGCTACAACCCTAATTGGAAAACCAGGATGGTATAAGCCCAGGGGCTCCAACAGGGGAAAATAGCCCAGTGAAGAAAGGAAACAAGGACAAATAAAATATTTTAAGAGCAGTAACATTAAAATAAATATCTCCTATATAAACTATAAAAAACTTTAACAAACCAAGAGGAAGAGAAATAAGATAGGATAGTGTGCAGGAGTTTACCCTCAAGCAAGAGAACACTAACCCAAGACAGTGGAAGACCATGGTACAGAGGCTATGACACTGCCCAAGAATCTTGAACAATGGTTTGATTTTGGAGCGGCTGACAAAGGGATTAGGGCAGCTACGATGGCGGCATCGAGGTCAACAGTTGTGTATGTAAACCTAAGGATGAGACAGGTTACAGCAACGTTCATATAATAGGATGATGGCTCACTTGTCCAGATCAAATGGCCGTATGACCGTTATTATAAATAAGAACTCTATCAATCTACTTTCACCAAGTACTATGGTAAGCATTACTACTAAGACTAACACTCCAAAATCAAACCATTGTTCTCTAGTCTTGGGTAGTGCTATAGCCTCTGTACCGTGGTTTTTCACTGTCTTGGGTTAGAGATCTCTTGCTTTGAGGGTGCACTCGGTCACACTATTCTACCTAATTTATTTTCTTCTTGTTTTGTTAACGCTTTTATAGCTTATATAGAAAATGTTTACTTTAATATTGTTACTGTTCTTAAAATATATTTTCCTTGTTTCTTTCCCTCACTGGGGTATTTTCCCTCTTGGGGCACCGGGGATTATAACATCCTGCTTTTCCGAATAGGGTTGTAGTTTAGCAAGTAATAAAAACAATAATAATATTGAGGAGCAATGACAACATTCTTCTGAAATATAATAACAATAATAACAATGACAACGGTCTTCTGAAATGTAAATAGAAAAGATTATCACCAAATTAGTGAAACAGAAGCATAATGTTCGCTAAAAGATAAAAAAAAAATAGAAAAAAAGTTAATTCTCCGCTCAAACAAGAAAAAAAATCCAGCTTTTCTTGACAATGAACGAGGGATCAGAATTACAAACCCGCTTATTCACTTCATGGAATATTTAAAATACGAGAAAGCGTATGCAGAAATGGTAAAAATTGTAGTTAAGATATTGCGTCATGTATATATATATATATATATGTGTGTGTGTATATATATATATATATATATATATATATATATATATATATATATATATATATATGTATATATATATATATATATGTATATATATATGTATATATTATATATATATATATATATATATATATATATATATATATATATATATATATATATATATTCTGATAACACGTGCTCTCCATTGGGGCTTTTAGCCTTTAGATGGCAATGAATAGATAATTTGCTTACGACCGTAAAATAGGAAATAATTCTTTTTTTCTATCCGTAATAATTTTCAAGAAGGGAAAGCCACTTCCACTCTCATTTGAAACATACGGATATGAGAGAGAGAGAGAGAGAGAGAGAGAGAGAGAGAGAGAGAGAGAGAGAGAGAGAGAGAGAGAGAGAGAGAGAGTTATTTACAGTATCTAGATCACATTGCGTCACGTATTAGTCTATTCTCTCACAAGAAAAATTAAAGGTAGCCTCTATTTATGCTGATGAGGGCACGTGGTTACAGTAGCGGAGAGGAACACGTCCGTAGAGTATTTTTCTAAAAGGACTTAACTCGGGAAAGTAAAAGTAAAGGTAAACAAAAAGAAATTACTTTACCCTCACCACTCCCGATTCCTTTCAGCACAATAAACAATGATTTTCCCTTTCATTCCTTCTAAATCTTCCAGCTAGTTTCTCTTATTGCTATAACGGTTGTGGCTGTGAAGCATTGTAGTGAGTATTTACTGCAGGAGATTCGTATTGCGACTTTACATTTCAGTTACAATTTATTATTAATATTATTATTATTATTATTATCATTACTTGCTACGCTACAACACTAGTAGGAAAAGCAGGATGCTATAAGCCCAAGGGCTCCAATAGGAATAATAGCCCAGGGAGGAAAGGAAACACGGTAAAAATAGAATATTTTGAGAACAGTAACATTAAAATAAATATTTCCTATATAAACTATAAAAACTATAACAAAATAAGAGGAAGAGAAATAAGATGGAATAGTGTGCCCGAATGTACCCTCAAGCATATCGTTGATTATTAATTGATTGTTAATATCTACGGTAAACAATAGCCTTCTGCATTATAAAAACGTTGAGTTAATAAAGCCTGACGCTTAACTTTAAAATACTACAACTCTATTTTGCAATATATATGCACCTTTAAAAATAAACCTTGGCATGGAACTTCAGCAGTTTGTTCTACGGTATGTATTGAAGTTTACCTTCATAAAAGTACTCGACGTACAATACTTGTTCAAGTATTGTATTTTAAATTATAAAAATAATAATAATCACCTGATGATGGCAAAATAAATTACCGAAAATATAGATGAAAACAAACATAACTGCTTCAATCTCTACTTCTATTATTTTCTTTTCAGTTTCCTGCATTGATTCAATTTTTTAACTCCTTCAATCTTTATTTTTTTCTTTCCAGTTTCCAGCATTGATTCAATTTTATAACTCCTTCAATCTTTATATTTTTCTTTACAGTTTCCAGCATTGATTCAATTTTATAACTCCTTCAATCTTTATATTTTTCTTTTCAGTTTCCTGCATTGATCCAATTTTATAACTCCTTCAATCTTTATTTTTTTCTTTTCAGTTTCCTGCATTGATTCAATTTTGTAACTCCTTCAATCTTTATTTTTTTTCTTTTCAGTTTCCTGCATTGATTCAATTCTATAATTCCTTCAATCTTTATTTTTTTCTTTTCAGTTTCCTGCATTGATTCAATTTTATAACTCCTTCAATTTTTCTTTTTTTCTTTCCAGTTTCCTGCATTGATTCAATTTTATAACTCCTTCAATCTTTATTTTTGTCTTTTCAGTTTCCTGCATTGATTCAATTTTATAACTCCTTCAATCTTTATTTTTTTTCTTTTCAGTTTCCTGCATTGATTCAATTCTATAATTCCTTCAATCTTTATTTTTGTCTTTTCAGTTTCCTGCATTGATTCAATTTTATAACTCCTTCAATCTTTATTTTTTTCTTTTCAGTTTCCAGCATTGATTCAATTTTATAACTCCTGCAATCTTTATTTTTTTCTTTTCAGTTTCCTCCATTGATTCAATTTTATAACTCCTTTAATATTTATTTTTGTCTTTTCGGTTTCCTGCATTGATTCAATTTCATAACTCCTTCAATCTTTATTTTTTTCTTTTCAGTTTCCAGCATTGATTCAATTTTATAACTCCTGCAATCTTTATTTTTTTCTTTTCAGTTTCCTCCATTGATTCAATTTTATAACTCCTTTGATATTAATTTTTGTCTTTTCAGTTTCCTGCATTGATTCAATTTTATAACTCCTCCAATCTTTATTTTTGTCTTTTCAGTTTCCTCCATTGTTTCAATTTTATAACTCCTTCAATCTTAATTTTTTTTCTTTCCAGTTTCCTGCATTGATTCAATTTTATATCTCCTTCAACCTTCATTTTTTCTCTTCAGTTTCCTGCATTGTTTCAATTTTATAACTCCTTAAATCTTTTTTTTTCCAGTTTCCGGCATTGATTCAATTTTATAACTCATTTAATTTTTTTTTTGTCTTTTCAGTTTCCTGCATTGATTCAATTTTATAACTCCTTCAATCTTTATTTTTTTTCTTTTCAGTTTCCTGCATTGATTCAATTTTATAACTCCTTCAATCTTTAGTTTCTTCTTTTCAGTATCCTGCATTGATTCAATTTTATAACTCCTTCAATCTTTATTTTTTTTCTTTCCATTTTCCTGCATTGATTCAATTTTATAACTCCTTCAATCTTTATTTTTTTCTTTCTAGTTTCCTGCATTGATTCAATTTTATAACTCCTTCAATCTTTATTTTTTTCTTTTCAGTTTCCTGCATTGATTCAATTTTATAACTCCTTCAATCTTTATTTTTTTCTTTTCAGTTTCCTGCAATGATTCAATTTTATAACTCCTTCAATCTTTATATTTTTCTTTTCAGTTTCCTGCATTGATTCGATGTCTGATACCTTTCCAGGAATGTTTTTCGTCTTCCTTTTATCGGATATTGCTTTACACCGTTTTCTCTCGGCGTATCATAAAGAGTAATGGCCACAGTTTGCTAGTTAGAGAGCTCTGACCACGGTTCTTTTCCTCTGAGCTTTGATCAAGTTGCTTGCCATTCGATTCCTCATTTTTCTCCAGCAAGTTCGAGTGAAAGGGTTGATCCAGTGCTTGCATTTTACCTTAGAGTTATTTCTAATTTGGAAATACAAATGGAATCTCTCTCTCTCTTTCTCTCTCTCTCTCTCTCTCTCTCTCCTCTAGAGATATAGAATAAATAATGTAAAATTAAGATCTCTCTCTCTCTCTCTCCTCTCTCTCTCTCTCTCTCTCTCTCTCTCTCTCTCTCTCTCTCTCTCTCTCTCTCTCCTCTAGAGATATAGAATAAATAATGTAAAATTAAGAGAACTCTCTCTCTCTCTCTCTCTCTCTCTCTCATCTCTCTCTCTCTCTCTCTCTCTCT
>NC_090737.1:8800575-8823075 GCF_036898095.1 Palaemon carinicauda
GTCACAATTGCGTTGACGTTCCCATTTGTTTCATGGAAATTGCTTGCTGTTTTTAGTCTTGCAAATTTTCATTGCAAAATGAAAACCCACTGAATGTGTCGCCTTTGTTTTCTCTCAACTCACGTCCGCATTCGTTTGAACACCAAAATAAATAATCCCTAGAAAGAAAGTCTTCTCCCACGAATTGCTTTTGTCCTTATCCTCCCTTGGAGATATCATCTTTCAAAAATGTTATTATATTATCTAAAACTTTTTTTCAAGTCAACTACGGGCTCTATTTCATATATAAAATATCACTGCGAAAAAAGCAACACAGGGAAGGCAGTAACACTTAGGTATTTATTCTTGAGAAACTTCTGATTTCATTAACTCACGAGTGTGATATAAGTGGATTATTCTAAAGTAGACAGTAATGTTCTGAAATAAAGTCATAACTGGTGGCCACAGTTTGTAGTGCTTCCAATCTATCTATATCCTTCTTAATATAGGAGACATCTTAATGTTGTTATTCTTCTTAAAATATAAAATTTTTCTTTGTTTCCTTTCCTCACCGGGCTATTTTCCCTGTTGGAGACCCTGCGTTTATAGCATCCTGTTTTTCCAACTAGGGTTGTAGCTTAGCAAGTAATAATAATTATAATACTTGGATCCCAGAATTGAACTCCATATTCTAGATGGGGTCTTACTAGTGATGTGTACAGTTGTAGTAATGTGTTTTTGTTTTTGTATTTGAATTGTTTCTTTGTGTAACTCATTGGCTTTTGTGCTTTCTTTCTGCTTTTATGCTCCGTTTGGTGAACTTCAAATCTTTGCTAATAATAATGCCGAGATCTTACTCTGGGTCCACATTATCTACTTCATTACACAGCAGTGAGTAATCTGTTTGTGAGTTACTATAACCTATGTGCATGACTTTCATTTCCAACATTTGAAAGGCATTTGCCATTTTCTGGACTATTCTCCTAACTTACCTAGATCCTCTCTTAAGGCTTCTACGTCTTCCGAGTTCGCAACATTTATACCTAGTTTAGTATCATCGTTAAATTTATCTATTCTACTGGTTAATCCTAAATCTATGTCGTTAATGTAAATCAGAAATAATAATGGGCTAAGGACGGATCCTCGAGGTACTCCGCTTGAAACGGCTGCCCACTCTGAAGCTTCTCCAGTTTACGAATGACCAATTCTCTAACCTCTACCTTCCTACCACTTTTTTGACACACGTGGTCCTCAAATCTTTTACCACATTTCTCTCCTTCTTCAGGAGAGGGGAAAGGGGTTGGTTTTTGTGGAGGGGGAGGGCTAGGGACTAGTTTCTGGGGCGGAGGAACTCTTAAGACCCCAATGATTACAACTCTGTTTTCTGGTTGTCAGTCAATCTTCAATTTATTCAGCTGGCTCGTCAGTGATGTCTAGTCCTCTAATTTTAACTATTAATTCTTAATGAGGGACGTTGTCAAAAGACTTTTGAAAGTCTAGGTATATGCTGTCTATTGACCTGCTTTAGCCCTAAATGCTAAACATGTGGAATAATTCCAACAGATTTGTCTATTTTGTGTAAAACTATTTTGTCTGTCTATCAAAGGATGGGTTTTCTCTATATGCTCTACTATTGAATCTACTATAATTGGGTTTCTAAACAACCAAGAACAGACACACTCTTGAGTACTATTGAATATTACCAAGCAGCAGCAACTGGGCTCTGTAGTTAGCCAGTACTTCTTCAAAATATAAAAGCTATGTCAACCTCTAGAGCAGTTGAGCCTAATTCGCAGGGAGTGGTTAGCTATTACATATTAGGAATGTGCTTTGCAGAGTACTAATAGCACTATTCCATTCATACGTCACCTGTCACCGTGGGAGCCCTCCATCCCAGTCTCTCAAAACCTGTGAGCGAGTTCCTTGCGTTGTTTAGAGGACTATATAAGCATATGTGCACGTATGCACTCGGTGGTGGAGTCACAACTTCACCTCCATATGCAAGTATATGAATCATGCTCTAACAATCTTTATAATGATAAACTATTTATTAGCTTACGCCAATTAAACAAACCAGTCCATTAAACGATATGAATGAAATAAATAACTAGTTTCCTAAACTTTCATATCTCAAGAAGGCCAAAGTTTATCAAGAGGATAAACGATGATCTCTTGACATGTAATTTCGTTTCACTTCAGTCTTGACCTTTTCACCCAGAAAGCCTCCTATTCAGAACAACGATTTCGTTTGAAGAATGACGGACTCCAACTCCGTTTACTTATTTGATTGCAATCTCTAAAATATAAGAATTTCTTGTAAAAGAGAAAAAAAAACTATCTGGATTTACTCTCAACTTGTTTGTATTACCTTACAAAATTGATTGCTGTGATGGAAGGATTAGAGATGTTTCGGTTATACATAAAAACATTAAATATAAGATTTTAAGGTTTCAAGAGTTGTTTCCTAATCTTTTTTTTCGCCCAGTCCTAAGGAATATCAGTTACAGATATGTAATAATAAACTTTTATGTAAATACTCTAGCAATAAAAAAAAGAGACCAATTCCAAGGCTGGTACAGGGTTATTAGTTTGCTTGGCAAAAAATCAAAACAAAAATCTTAACCTAATAGAAACTATATGAGTCAAGTTCATCACCTCATTTGATCAGGGAAGTATATTACTTTTATTTTTTTATATAGTATAGTTATAATGAGTAATTAATGAAACTGGTAGAGCCCATGTGCATAATACCTCCCAAAAGCACGCATATATAATTTTCTCAATATATCCTCAGAAAACAGTACAAATAGAAAATCCCCAAATATTCAAATATAACTGAAAGATTTTCTTTACTCAATTCTGTTGTCAGGCATCATTTATTACTGTCAGAAAGTAAAATATTAACCGCGATGTCTGCTGTAGCTGCAGAAATAAAATTAACCGTATCTGATTCTTTTCAAAGGGTTAGCATTCTACGTTTTGGATATCAGAAGTATCCAGGATCTAATAAACAGAAATAGTTAAATACTAGATTTTTTATTCAACGATGGTACAAATAATTTGGCTGCATTTTGGAGGATTATTTTAGCAAGACATGTTCTTGTTTCCATTACCAGTTATTATTCTTACTTGCTAAGCTACAACCCTAATTGGAAAACCAGGATGCTATAAGCCCAGGGGACCCAACAGGGAAAATAGCCCAATGAGGAAAGGAAACGAGGAAAAATAGAATATATTAAGAACAATAACATTAAAATAATTATTTCCTCTATAAACTATATATACTTTAACAAAACAAGAGGAAGAGAAATTAGATAGAATACTGTACTCGAGTGTACCCTCACGCAAGAGAACTCTAACCCAAGACAGCGGATGACCATGTTACAGAGGCTATGGCACTACACAAGACTAGAGAACAATGGTTTAATTTTATGAGCGTCCTTCTCCTAGAAAAGCTGATTACCTTAGCAAGAGTCTCTTCTACCCTTACCAAGAGGAAAGTAGCCACTGAACGATTACAGTGCAATAGTTAACCTCTTGGGTGACGAAGAATTGTTTGGTAATCTAACTGTTGTCAGGTGAATGAGCACACAGAGAAAAATCTGAGAAGAATATGCCATACTATTCTGTGGATGTGTAGGCAAAGGGAAAAGGAACAGTAGCCATAGAGAAAGGTCCTATGTAGTACTGTCTGGCCAATCATAGGACCCAATAACTCTCTAGCGGTAGTATCCCAGCGGGTGGCTGGTGCACTGGCCAACCTACTACTGTATTCAGTCCGTACTACTAGTTTCTTGCCTCGAAAAGCGGTACTACCAATTTTTCATACGATGTGGTGACCAGAGACCAGGAGGTTTTCAGCTAAACTCTTCCTGCCGGTGTTAAGATTGTTTAACGGTATAATTCTAACTTGAAATACCAAGCTCATTCACCTAAATATAATAGATTTATTAATGTTTTAATGATTATCTATTTATTAATTACTTATATGCATTTACACATGTACATTTCTCTCGAATATATTCTTTATAGTAATTATAGTCTCCAGAAGTTTGCGCAGTAAATTTAAGTTCATTCCTTCATGAAATATACCCGCGATGAAATCCTATCCAAATAAGTATTGCATTTGTTTTTCGAATGACTTATTTCGTCAACATAAGTTTATAAAGGTAGAAGATCTTATTCTGACGAATCAACGATAACATTAAGAGAGCTAAATATGTTTATTTAAACGTAATAAAAAATTAATTGTCCAATATAAATTCACGATGTTTGCCTAAATAGTAACTTTAATTAATGGTCAACTGTCATATGGTGTGCATGATTAAATTTCACTAACTGAAGAACTTTATATGTATATACATATATATATATATATATATATATATATATATATATATATATATATATATATATATACACACATGTATGTATGCATATGCATATGCATATATATATATATATATATATATATATATATATATATATATATATATTATATATATATATATATATATATATATATATATTCATGAAGACAAAAAATACTTAAAAAAGAAACAAAAGCTACAACTAATTACATAAATGTAATGAAATACAGCATACATAGTTTGAATTTAGTTATATATATATATATATATATATATATATATATATATATATACATATATATATATATATATATATATATATATACATATATATATATATATATATATATATATATATATATATATATATATATATATATATATATATATATATATATATATATTTGTAAAACCACATGTTTAAGGATCACATATTCCTTAGGGCGGAACGTCAAGCGTAAGTAGGTGGGTTGTCAGCTTAATGAATGGATTACTTTATATCAAGACGCTTTCAAAAGTTTCAAAAGTTTGACGTTCAAGAAAACTTTTTAACCGAGCAACACTTTATGACTTGACGTTCTATCAAGCAACATCAAACTCCACTTATGCAAGGTTCGGATATCCTACTTCTGCATTAAATGCTAAAAGTTTTCCTTTTAGGAACAGTTCCTAATAAGTTGGTTATTTAACCTCAGTTTATTTTCTCTCTTTTGCTCAAGTCAAGCTCCATATTAATTAGACATATCTATCTATAGGTCTGAGCTATTTATAAATGATAGGCAAATAGCATTTTAGTGATTGTCATTGGAAAAGGGTTTCTCACACTTTTTATAAGCGATATTCAAACTGAAAAACATATATCTAACTTCGTTAATGTGTGAAAATTATATTCTGTTCAAATTGTTTTAGCCTGATGGTTGCGTCCTTGCCTGGTGATTGCCAGACTGGGGTTCGAGTCCCGCTCAAACTCGTTAAGTTCCTCTGGTTGCTGCAACCTCACCATCTTTGTGAGTTAAGGATGGGGGGGTTTGGGGGAGCCTATAGATCTATCTGCTGTCATCAGTAGCTATTGCCTGGCTATCCGTGGTCCCAGGTTGGATGGAGAGGGAGCTTGGGCACTGATCGTATGTAATATGGTCAGTCTCTAGAGCATTGTCCTGCTTGATAGGGCAATGTCACTGTCCCTTGCCTCTGCCATTCATGAGCGACCTTTAAACCCAACGGAATGAATATCTCTTAAGTTTAGTTTGGTCTGAGCTATCTATAAATGATAGGTAAACGTCATATCAGTGACTGGCATTGGAAAGAGGTTTTTACACTTCTTCAAAGCGATATTCAAACTGAGGAACGTAATACCTAACTTCGGGAATGCGGGAAAACTATATTTTGTTCACCCAATTAGAATGAATATCTCTACGTATAGTTTGATTTAAAAATACTGTATTTGAGTTTAATTGTTTTAGAGAGCAATGACGTACTCTTCTATTTTCTAGGCCTCATGATAAGTACAGTGTTCGCCTGGCATTCGCATGGCGGCAGATCGATCCCCACCCGGGACCATGAGTTTAAGCTGTTTACTGGGGAGGCCACTGCTGTGGTTGGGCACCACAGTGGGAGGTTGGGCTTGCCCGGCTGACGTTCTGGTGATCATCTATTCTGATGAAAATGTAACTGAAACTCGACACATTTAATCTTCATTCTTTGTTACATTATTATTATTATTATTATTATTATTATTATTATTATTATTACCCAAGCTACAACCCTAGTTGGAAAAGCAAGATGTTATAAACCCAAGGGCTCCAATAGGGTAAAATAGCCCAGTGAGGAAAGGAAATCATGAAATAAATAAATGATGAGAACAAATTAACCATAAATCATTCTAAAAACAGTATAACGTCAAAACAGATATGTCATATATAAACTATAAAAAACTTATGTCAGCCTGTTCGACATAAAAACATTAACTTTCTATAAGATGATTTTCAAAAATCTTTTAACTTTAACCTTCATTCTTTGTTACACTGACTTTCTATAAGATGATTTTCAAAAAATCTTTTATCTATCTTGCTTGAGGGTACACTCGTGCACACTATTCTATCTAGTTTCTCTTCCGCTTGTTTCGTTAAAGTTTTTATAATTTAAATAGGAAATATTTATTTTAATATTGTTTCTATTCTTAAAATATTTTATTTTTCCTTATTTCCTTTCCTCACTGGGCTATTTTCCCTGTTGGGGCCCCTGGGCTTATAGCATCCTGCTTTTCCAACTAGGGTTGTAGCTTAGCATTTAATAATAATAATAATAATGATAATATTATATTTTCACAAAATTTTCCTCATGTCTCGAGTCAATTGAAGACCTTTCCTTTTTTTACTGGCCGGCTTTTGAGAAAGGCACTGGCTCATGAGATGGGTGCAGAAGGATAACGCAACTGGCAACATCTACAATAACAAAAACATAAATCATTCTTGATTTAGGGGTAGGCAATCGATTTTTCGGGGGTAAAAAGGGGTCCTACTTCTGGCAAGGCTTAAGCTTCCGTTTCCTTTGCGCTACTATTTCCTTCGATATAATTGGGCTCAGCATTCTAAGATAGTCTTTTGAGATAGTTCCCAACTGATGTTACATAATGATAATAATAATCATAATAATAGTAATAATAATAATAAAAATAATAATGATAATAATAATAATAATAATAATAATAATGTAATGAAAAATCTCTGAGATTATATATATATATATATATATATATATATATATATATATATATATATACACACACACACACATATATATATATATATATATATATATATATACTATATATATATATATATATATATATATATATATATATATATATAGCATGAGGCAACAAGAAACAGGGAATAGGTTAATCATTTATTACGAGGTGCATATATGTATGTTCACGTTTATCATACATACTATCAGAGTACAGTAATTTGATGGCATGTTTTAAAAGATGCGTTTGCGCAAGGTACTACTGATTTTATTACTTTCCTGCTAACTCTAAAGTCTGACTTAACTGTACTTTATCTGTATGCACGCGTAAATAAGTATGAGCATATACATAAAACAAACATCTATAGTCAATTCTTTTTAGTGAGCCAGATTTGCACCGACTCGCAGGGGTGCACATTTTCGCTCAGAAAAGTTTCCTGATCGCTGATTGGTTAGACAAGATAATTCTAACCAATCAGATAGCTGGAAACTTTTCCGAGCTAAACGGGCACCGCTGCACTGTACCTATATGCACACGTAAATAAGTATGAGCATATACATAAAAAAAAAAATTTATAGTCAATTCTTTTTAGTGAGGTGGATTTGCACCGACTCGCAGGGGTGCACCTTTTAGCTCGGAAAAGTTTCCTGATCGCTGATTGGTTAGACAAGACAATTCTAACCAATCAGATAACTGGAAACTTTTCCAAGCTAAAAGGGCACCGCTGCGAGTCGGTGCAAATGCGCCTCATTAAAAAAATTGAGTATAGGTGGAATTTTATCACCTCATTTAGCTCAAACCCGAACGATAATAGTTTGAAAGATATACAATATAAATAATAAATTAAAAAATGGGCCTGAGCTCAAAGGAAGGCTGATAAAGTTCCAAGATGCCACCAGGGAAACATTTATCTTACCTGGTTATCTTTACGGATATTTACTGACCAACAAGACTAGAACATTATACCTTAAACTTTGTTTCAAGTTTATAGCGAGGAATAATTTTGCCACCCCATTCTAGAATGATAAATGGCTCTAAGTATCTTATCCATTGGAAAGATAAGATCCATACATTCCACAGGAGAGAGAGAGAGAGAGAGAGAGAGAGAGAGAGAGAGAGAGAGAGAGAGAGAGACTTACCACACATCATGATACTCAACTTTCTTTGAAATTAGAAAATCTAAGGAGTAATATACCCAACTTTCTCTGAAATTAGAAAATCTAAAGAGTAATATACCAAACTTTCTCTGAAATTAGAAAATCTAAGGAGTAATATACCAAACTTTCTCTGAAATTAGAAAATCTAAGGAGTAATATACCAAACTTTCTCTAAAATTAGAAAATCTAAGGAGTAATATGCCAAACTTTCACTGAAATTAGAAAATCTAAGGAGTAATAAACCCAACTTTCTTTGAAATTAGAAAATCTAAGGAGTAATATATCCAACTCTCTTTGAAATTAGAAAATCTAATGAGTAATGTACCAAACTTTCTTTGAAATTAGAAAATCTAAGGAGTAATATACCTAACTTTCTTTGAAATTAGAAAATCTAAGGAGTAATATACCTAACTTTCTTTGAAATTAGAAAATCTAAGGAGTAATATACCCAAATTTCTTTGAAATAAGAAAATATAAGGAGTAATATACCCAACTCTCTTTGAAATTAGAAAATATAAGGAGTAATATACCTAACTTTCTTTGAAATTAGAAAATCTAAGGAGTAATATACCTAACTTTCTTTGAAATTAGAAAATCTAAGGAGTAATATACCCAACTCTCTTTGAAATTAGAAAATCTAATGAGTAATGTACCAAACGTTCTTTGAAATTAGAAAATCTAAGGAGTAATATACCTAACTTTCTTTGAAATTAGAAAATCTAAGGAGTAATATACCCAAATTTCTTTGAAATAAGAAAATATAAGGAGTAATATACCCAACTCTCTTTGAAATTAGAAAATATAAGGAGTAATATACCTAACTTTCTTTGAAATTAGAAAATCTAAGGAGTAATATACCTAACTTTCTTTGAAATTAGAAAATCTAAGGAGTAATATACCCAAATTTCTTTGAAATAAGAAAATATAAGGAGTAATATACCCAACTCTCTTTGAAATTAGAAAATCTAATGAGTAATGTACCAAACTTTCTTTGAAATTAGAAAATCTAAGGAGTAATATACCTAACTTTCTTTGAAATTAGAAAATCTAAGGAGTAATATACCCAACTCTCTTTGAAATTAGAAAATCTAAGGAATAATATACCCAAATTTCTTTGAAATTAGAAAATCTAAGGAGTAATATACCCAACGCTCTTTGAAATTAGAAAATCTAGGAGTAATATACCCAAATTTCTTTGAAATTAGAAAATATAAGGAGTAATATACCCAACGCTCTTTGAAATTAGAAAACCTAAGGAATAATATACCCAACTTTAGATTAAATTAGAAAATCTAAGGAGTAATACACCCAACTTTAGTTGAAATTAGAAAATCTAAGGAGTAATACACCCAACATTCTTTGAAATCAGAAAATATGAGTAGTAATATATCCAGCTTTCTTTGAAATTAGAAAATCTAAAGAGTAAATAATGGACCTTGTAAACAAATACAACCAAGTACTTGAGAAAAAACAAACACTTTCGTCTTTAGCAGCCCGCCGTAATCCCAGGCTCTTAAAAGACATCGAAACGAGATTTCGTGAGTAATCTCTTAATCCCGACTTCGATACGAAAACCTTCAAACGCTGAAGAGCATAAAGTTAGCTCATTATGATCGACTTGGTTCTTCCGAAAAGTTAAATAAGGCTGAACAAACATCGAATTTAAAGGAATGCTAATAGACGCTTGCATTTTTCATTTCGCGTCCTCGGTACTCCTCCCAACACAGGGAATATGAAATGAATGAGATGAATGAATGCCAAATGAATCATTCATTTCCCCAGCGTTGGGAAATGTCTGCCATTGGCTTCCGTTTCATCCAGATGATTTTAAATGTAGTGAAATTATTTAGGATTTTTTTTTCCTTAAGATAACATCAACACGAGTTAAAAGAGTCAACAGTATCAAGAATGTGTAATCAGAAACGGAAATGTTTACTTTTTATATTGACTATTTTATTCTGCTTCTAATCTCGGAGTAAATAAATAGTAATTCTTTAATTTCAGAGATTTGGGTGGTGAGCGAGCTACTTTATAAAAATATGATTCGGTAAACTCAAAACAAAATAAAAAGCTGTATTTTTTTCAAGAGAATTTTGTGAAATCAGAGGATTTAACCTGAGGTAAGTACTTTTTCCTTCTCAAAATTTCATGTTATCATATAATATAATTAAAAAAAAAAATATGCTTCGATATTATTTTTTACTTGATTACATATTAAGTTCATCGGAATACAATTTTTTTACAGACTTAATAAAGCATATTAATATTTTGTTTTAAAATGGTAACCAGCCACTGGCTATAGAACAGATTTTTCAATTTCACGAAATTACCAATAAAACTTAGCAAAACAAGAAAACAGTTTACTGCATCTATTCAGTGAACAAGATATCAAACAGATAATCCAAACTATTTTCATTAAAAACTAAAGTACTTCAAAACCGCAATAAACTACGATGGAATTCAATTTATCTTATTGAATTACACCTTGCAAGACAGATATGTATTACTACTAATAAATACAACCCTAATCACGTTATTTATAACGAAAAACCTTGTATTCAATAAAAAACTAAGCACATCTTTCAGGAATCCTTAATGGACGAGATTGGCCCCACTGCACAAGTTACTTCAAGATTTAAAAAAACCCACATATTTCTTAGCATCCACTTAATCTTAGTATAAAATGCCGTAAGTCTAATACTTCACCAATAATTAGGATTTGGCTTTTTATTTTGGTCTTTTTGGAAACCCCCTAATCTACATCTATAACACAATCTCTTACGTTTCTTTCCCATTTTATGATTGGTCAGTAATATTCGGAAAGTTCTGAGAAAGATTGAAAAAAAAAAATAATAATCGACGAGAGAATGTGGTGGCCGAGTGGTAGCGTCCTTGCTAGGTGATTGCCAGACTGGGGTTCAAGTCCCGCTCAAACTCGTTAGTTCCTTTGGTCGATGCAACCTTACCCTCCTTGTGAGCTAAGGATGGGGCGTTTGGGGGGAGCTTATAGGTCTATCTGCTGAGTCCTCAGCAGTCATTGCCTGGCCCTCCTGGGTCCTAGCTTGGGTGGAGAGGGGGCTTGGGAGCTGGTCATATGTATGTATAGTCAGTCTCTAGGGCATTGTCCTGCTTGAAAGAGCAATGTCACTGTCCCTTGCCTCTACCATTCATGAGCAACCTTTAAACCTTTAAAAAGGTTAAGAAACAGTAGGAAAATGGGAAGTCAATATGTATATAAAAAAAACTCGCTTCAAAGACATATGTAGTTGCAGCCAGCGGTCAATGACTCATCTAACTTTCATTTACCTTAATTGCTATAAAAATTACCTCCTATATAAAAAAAATACTTTGCAAAGATGAGATCATGATGAAGGGTAGATGGAGATGGTTTGGGCAGGCTATCTGCACTTCCCAAGAGAGATTAGTTCGCCAAACGTTCATCTGGGCTCCACAAGGCCCTAAAAGAGTTGGAAGACCCAGGCCTACATGGATGAGGACCATAAAGCGCGAAGTAGGAGACGATGAATGGAGAAGTATTGAATTAAAAGCTCAAGATACAGACGACTGGCAAAATCTAACCGAGGCCCTTTGCGTCAATAGGCCTATGAGGAGATGATGATGATTCGTTTGTCAGGTCAATCACTAGCTCCCAAACACAGAAAATGAATCGTGACATTTTACAGCAATAACGAAATTTTCCATATTCTTATATCTTACAATTAAAAAACAAAAGGTCGATCGCTTTGGGAAGAAAAATACAGAACATGCTTCCAACTTATTCGTTTTGTACATCCGTATTTTTTATCATCGTATTGAAAATTAATTTTCAATAAAAACAAAACAAACTAATCTACATTTTATTGTATTTTAGTGTATCAACTCCTCTATTATAACTGCCTTCCAGATGATAATTTCTATTCGTTCTCAAACAAATGGCACATCAGACTTGTGAAATATTCACTCCAAAATAATAAGAGGCGATCTTTAGGCGAAGATCTACGTGCAGTGAAGCACCTTTTGCACGCACATGGGACTTGAAAGTTATTCTAATACATTAATAAAATTTGAAATCTCTCTCTCTCTCTCTCTCTCTCTCTCTCTCTCTCTCTCTCTCTCTTTTTTTTTTTTTTCTTTTTTTTTTAAACAACCGTCTGCCTAGTAGTGACTAGATAAAATCGTTGCTTTTCATTCTGTCAGACACCAGTATTGACGGTATTGACACTTGTTCGGTAATTCATTCAGAGAGAAAAAAAAAAATTCACTGTTACTATGAGTTTTTTTTATTTTTTTTTTTTTTTTTTTTTTTACGCCGCCGTTTTGTTTCTTTTTAAGTTTTAGTAATTCGTAAACGCTTCTCCTAATACATCTCATCCGTAGGTACTTCATGCACCAAGTCAGAAAAAAAAAGTTTAACTAAATATTTGTATCATAGGTCATTCGTAAAGCATATTTGCATATGATTTATTCCTTTAGATCTGTAAGATTAAACAGCAAGTCATGTCTGAAAACTCACAAGAATTTATATTAAAGAATCATAAACAGATGTAGCACCTAAAAAACCATAAACATTTTCACTTTCTTTATTTTTTCTTCTTATTTCCTTTTCTCCTTCCATCTATAAGCCACAACGATACGGTTTTTAAATAGGGCAGGAAACGGGTATTCATTTGTAGAAGTTGAACAGGCTTACATAGTACAAGCTGAACAGGATTACATTGTAGTAGTTGAACAGGCTTACATAAGTCCTTTTATAGTTTATATATTAAATATCTGTTTTGGGGCTGTTAATGTTTTTTAAGTATTTCGTTTTAATTTTTCATTACTTCTTATATCATTTATTCATTTCCTAACTTCATTTCCTCACTGGGCTATTTTTCCCTGTTGGAGTCCTTGGCCTTATAGCATCTTGATTTTCCAAATAGGGTTGCAGCTTAGCTAATAATAATAATAATAATAATAATAATAATAATAATAATAATAATAATAATGTGTCAGAAAATGTCTTCTGTCCTACCCCTCTTTCTCGGTAAAAGAATATTCTGTTTTCACCTGAGAGTAACCTTGAACCCAACTACAGACACTATATATATATATATATATGTGTGTGTGTGTGTGTATATATATGTATATATATGAGAGAGAGAGAGAGAGAGAGAGAGAGAGAGAGAGAGAGAGAGAGAGAGAGAGAGAGAGAGATCTTCATTGTATTATCAAAGCAATCTTTAACAATCATGACTTTGAAACAAAACAAGCACAAAAACGAGAGAGAGAGAGAGAGAGAGAGAGAGAGAGAGAGAGAGAGAGAGAGAGAGAGAGAGAGAGAGAGAGAGAGAGAGAACTTCATTGTATTATCAAAGCAATCTTTAACGATCACGACTTTGAAACCAAACAAGCACAAAAACGAGAGAGAGAGAGAGAGAGAGAGAGAGAGAGAGAGAGAGAGAGAGAGAGAGAGAGAACTTCATTGCATTATCAAAGCAATCTCTAAAAATCATGACTTTAAAAACAAGTACAAACGAGAGAGAGAGAGAGAGAGAGAGAGAGAGAGAGAGAGAGAGAGAGAGAGAGAGAGAGAGAGAGAGAGAGAGAGAGCTGATTCACTCATCGCTAAAGTACAAAACAAATTACAAATACACACAGGGGCAAAGGAATTGTAATTAAAAACTTCATCTATCCATAGATTTCATTATAACTTTACGGACCCGTCAATGTTTACCCTGAATTTCAAATAGCTGTTCCTCCTACTTCGTTATGAAGAAAAAAAAAAAGAAACCTGAAATAAAAATAAAAATAAAAAAAAACCCTGAAATTCGTATTAACAAAAATTCACAATACAACTTTTAATTAAACCATTGATGTAAGCATCACACAGGATAGGGAGTACGTCGTTTCCATTTTGCCTCGTTGAACAAACAAGCAAAGGAATGAAGGGTGCCGAGATGAGTTACATCATCTTGTGGAATTTATTGTTGTTGTTGTTGTTGTTGTTATTACTATTAATATTACTATTACGATTACTGTCATTATTATTGTTATTGCCATTATTATCATCCTATTATTATATTATTATTATCATATCATTATTATTATTATTACTAATAATAATAATAATAATAATATTATTATTATTATCATTATTATTATTATTATTATTATTATTATTATTATTATTATTATTATTTGCTAAGCTACAACCATAGTTGGAAAAGCAGGATGCTATAAACCTAGGGGCCCCAACATGAAAAATAGCCCTGTGAGAAAAGGAAATACTGAAAAATAAAATATTTTAAGAACAATAACAATATTGAAATAAACATTTCTTATATAAACAATAAAAACTTTCACAAAGCAAGAGGAAGAGAAATAAGATAGAATAGTGTGCCTGAGTGTACCCTCAAACAAGAGAACTCTATCCGAAGACAGTGGAAGACCTTGGTACAGAGGATATGGCACTACCCAAGATTAGAGAACAATGGTTTGAATTTGGAGTATCCTTCTCCAGCTGCTTACTGAATCATATTTTTGCTATTTTTCAAGGAGTTTCATCAGTTGTGAACATATGGATTGCCTTTATTTTCCCCCTTAAGTTTCCCTTTATGAAACCGAATATGAATATCTTAATCGCTTGTAATTTTCGTCTTGATATACATACGTAACTTATCAATCAGCTATAATAATGGGTATTTTGGGTGTTTAATTTTTCCAAAATTTCCGAATCATAAACAAGTCCTTACCGAATAAATAAAATCAGCAAATAAGAAATAAAAAAAAAATGGCCCTGAAAGAATAAAAACTAATCTTCGTCATTTTAACCATGATATTCACACTTGAGATGATGATGTTTAAAATGGAAGCAGCCAGTTATTATGGAGATCATTTTTTGAGGTGACTTACAATAAATTCTCATGATCATTCATTAACACCTAATAATCATCATAAAAAAAAAAAGGAAAAAAAATTAAATCACTATCTTTGAATTCAAAAGTATAATAATATGCAACACACCAGCTTTTTCGCCCACTTGATTTACATTTTTAAAACTTTCGTATAGAGCAGGACAAATTCATTGATGCTTGCATGTTACGTTTTACTATGCATTTGCTATCACATATAATTCCTTTGAAAGAAATAAAACATAAATAAATAAAAAAAAAAATCGCAATAACATAGATACTAAAAAGAAGTTTCCATTTACGTGATTCCAAAATGCTCAAACATTTCGTCGGGGGAAAATAGAAATGCAGAAACAAAGTACCGAGTAAACACGGGCCGGAGAACAGTTCTGTAACTCTTTCATTCTCGGATTAATTCTGGCGTTGGGGAAATGGGAACTAGCTGCATGGAATGATTGACTTCCATTCCAGGAAAAGGACCATAAACCCATCTGAAGTCAAAAGAAATTTCTCGGTCACTAACTTGCATTTCGATGAGGTGTAATTACATCATATTAATAGAGGTACGAGCCAACTATAGTCCATTTCTTTTAGCGAGTCATATTTGCACCGACTCGCAGCGGTGACCTTTTAGCTCGGAAAAGTTTCCGGATCGCTGATTGGTTGGACAAGATAATTCTAACCAATCAGCGACCAGGAAACTTTTCCGAGCTAAAAGGGCACCGTTGCGAGTCGGTGCAAATATGACTCGCTAAAAGAAATGGAATATAGTTTTATAGATAATTTGTTTCTCAATTGAAAATGTTTGGTTTAATTATTCTTGAAGGGATCTGCACCTCACCGTGCTAAGAGTACAGTAGTCATCGGAAATAAACTAACGGTCGGAAGCCATATTTGGAAGGTGCATTAGTCAGTTATGTGGCCGAATGGTAAAAGGCTCTAATTCCGTTTGTAATATTCATTGATCTCTCTTGTCCAGTACGCAAATGTTTCCAAAACAAAACAAGAAAATGGTATTCTAGTCTATTTATAACATGCATTTATAAAGTAAAATTTGGAAAATAATATTAAAAAATAGTTTTTTTTTTGGGGGGGGGGGATAAAGTAATCTTTGGTAGTTAGCCCAGAAATATATGAACTTTGAAAATAATTTCCGATTCTGAAAAACAATAAAATGACAAAATGTTTCATATCACCATATTCTTAACCTTTTTAATGATTCAATATTCCATTGCTCATTCCCTTGATTAGGATTGCAATGCCAATCCTTCTTTTTTTCCTGATATAGCAGACTATAAGTTAAAACATCTGTTTTTGGAAAGGATTCCTTAAAATCATTTACTGAAAACGTTGGAGTTCATTCTTGAAATGAGAAAAATTATAAAACAAACGAGGAGACCAGATTAATCCTCTCATGTTTACTTCCGCTCGCGATAAGATTTGATTTGACTAACAGAGTTTGGAACAAAGGGAGAGTCCATTCAGCACCTGACTTGAATTCCCCTAAATATTATGAGGTAGTAAGCTGGCCAGGGCACCAGCCACCCGTTGAGATACTACCACTAGAGAGTTATGGGGTCTTTTGACTGGCCAGACAGTACTACATTGGATCCTTCTCTCTGGTTACGGTTCATTTTACCTTCGCCTACACATTCACACACTGAATAGTCTGGCCTATTCGTTGCATATTCTCCTCTGTCCTCATACACCTGACAACACTGAGATTACCAAACAATTCTTCTTACTGCACTGTAATTGTTAAGTGGCCACTTTCCTCTTGTTAAGGGTAGAAGAGACTCCTTAGCTATGGTAAGCAGCTCTTCTAGGAGAAGGACACTACAAAATCAAACAATTGTTCTCTAATCTTGGGTAGTGCCATAGCCTCTGTACCATGGTCTTCCACTGTCTTGGGTTAGAGTTCTCTTCCTTGAGGGTACACTCGGGCACACTGTTCTATCTTATATCTTATTTCTTTTCCTCTTGTTTTGTTAAAGTTTTTATAGTTTATAAAGTGATATTTATTCTAATATTGTTGCTCTTCTTAAAATATTTTATTTTTCCTGATTTCCTTTCTTCACTGAGCTATTTTCCCTGTTGGAGCCCCTGGGCTTATAGCATCCTGCTTTTCCAACTAGGGTTGTAGCTTAGCAAGTAATAATAGTAATAATAACTACGCATGCATATATATCTTTTTCAATATCAAGCCGTTTTTACTAATAGGAGATACTATCACCAAGAGCTAATTTTTTCTTATCTGCAGAATCTTGGATGAATTCCGTGTGCAGAAATCATCTTCCAAAAAAAATTAATTACCTCACAAACTTACACACAAGGCTCATCAGCATTATGTCGATCCCTTCTCTTCCTTTCACATCCCTTGCGCCGATCTACTGCACATCTACAGAAGACGAAGTTCAATGGGCACAGCATTACTAAGGATGCTAAGGATTGGGTCAACACCTGTACTCCATGCCAAACTTCAGAAGTACATCGACACACGGATTCGGGAGTGGGCACCTTTCCTCAGTCTCAGCGTCGTTTTGCCCACATTCACATCGACGTAGTGGGTCCCCTGCCGTCACTGACTGCTCCAATCGTTGGTCTGATGGTATTCCCATAGAAACTGCAATGTTAGCCTCATGTACATCCGCCTTAGCGAGATTTGGTACCCCTGAGCATATTAATTCTGACAGGGGTACCACTTTCATCTCTCAATTGTGGACATCATTAGCGAATCTCCTGGGCATCACCTGACATCAGACAACCGCCTAAAACCCGCAACACCCTCAAAAGCAGCTTTCTTGTCCCGATGTAATGACTCTCACTGGTTTTCTCAGCTTCCCTGGGTCCTCCTGGGACTAAGGACCACTCCTAAGGAAGTCCTGGATGCCTCGGCAGCTGAAATGGCGTACGGCAACCTCCTCCGACAATCTCCAGCGCTTAAGTTGAGTTGAGGGAAAAATTACTCCAAGCCGCCAGACTTACAAGCCCCCAGCAAAGCAACACATACCCACTTTAGGCCTTCCTCTCCTCCTACTTCCATACACTTTTGAATCATACAATCCTTAATATGACCTATTGTCGTCCATATACATACGTATGTATATATACATACATATATAAATGTGTATAACTGTGTATGTATACACATATATATAAATGTATATATACAGTATATATACCAATTAATACATGTAATACAAATTAATAAAGAATCTAATAAGATCTTCACATATGGATCTGAAAATAAGATAAAACATAATTTAATAACATACTGGATGATCGTGATTGCATAAATTTGCATATCATCAACCAAATTACAATGTGAATGCGATAATAACATAATAAATCATTATCACGTTACACAGAGTGAAATGAACAGCACTGCAAGTGATTTTAATAATCGTGAGTTAATTGCTGTGTCCAACGAATCATGAAGAAATAATAAAAAAAAGGCATTTATTATATCAATGATGAAATATTTCGAACTGTATACAAATAATGTTGATTCTGATAACATCCCGTGACTTTCATTGGTTAATTTCGTTGTTAATATTGAAATTGTTATGAATGAGTTCCTGCTGATCCCCCCAAGGGGAGAGTGAAAGAGTAATTCATATGAAAACCAACTCCCTGTTACCTGTGTTTGATGATGAATAGGCGATTCCATCTATTTTGCATAACGAGGTAAAGTCATTAAATACTTCTGCCATCACATAGAGCCCAGGATGAATATGCAGGTTTCGCGTGTTAATGGAATTGTTGATGCTATCAGAGCTTTTGTAAGCATCAGCTTGTTAGCCAAATACAAATTATCAATAAATATCCATTCTAAAAAAAATATCACTTTTATCAACTTTGATTCCCGGGTACAAGCATGAAACGTATCTCCTGTAACTCATCTTTAAAAGTATCATCTAGAACAGTGTTTCCCAACCTTTTTGAAATGATTACCCCAAAATTTTATTTCCAGCTAATCAATTACCCCACCCGGTAACATCGGATGTTTTTTTGCAGCCACCTGATGAACTGTATGGATCATGTAGCCCGTTATTGGCTGCTTATAGTTAAGGATCCAAAAAAAATGCAAACTTCCATTTTAAGTGTTGACAGATGGGAGACTGTTGTGCTGCTCGGAGCGGGGGGGCAGGGTTGAGCTGCCTGCCATCCGGACCAAATTATTGTACAGCAATGTTAAAATTATTGAGTTTTCCTATAAAATAATTATTGCAGATTTTGTGTATGAATTATGGCAATAATTATGGGAATGTGAATAACTCAACTTCAGAAAATCTTGATTACCTCAAAAATACGGGTCCATTACCCCACTGGGGTAATTTACCCCACTGGGGTAATTTACCCCAGGGTTAGGAAACACTAATCTAGAATATCAGTGACACACCTCTATCCCAAGGTGTCGTATGATGTACGTGAAAGAGTTTCTCTCAAATATCAACTTCCAATTTTTTTACAAAACAGTGATATCTAAAAAAACAATACTACATATAAAGGCAAAAACTATTACTTATAAATCAGCGATTGAGGTCCTTATTTTTTGGCATCTGCTACTGCATTTGATAATAAATTAAATCTTGTTTGATAATGTTCTCGAGTTAGATGACAATTGTTGTCTACCTTTTTTTTCATAATCTCGTTTAATCTCCAAGAATATTTCACGATATAAAATAACTATGAATTTAGTTTACTTTTTTATTAATCTCTATATTTCATCTATATTTTCCAAACAGACACAGAATGGCTGTATCTTCTAATAAAATGTTAATTATCCTAAAATGGAATTAGGCGATAATTGAACAACACAGCTTTGTAGGTAAAGGTGATAAAGTTACTCGAGTACTAAACGAGATGCTGGTGGTATGTATAACTTCAAATGTGTAAATGCATTAGCATTATGACGTTAAGAACCAATATTATTATTATTATTATTATTATTATTACTTGCTAAGCTACAACCCTAGTTGGAAAAGTAGGATGCTATAAGCCCAGGGGCTCCAACAGGGAAAATAGCCCAGTGAGGAAAGTAAAGAAGGAAAAAAATAAATATTTTAAGAATAACATTAAAATAAATATCTCCTACATAAACTATAAAAACTTTAACAAAACAAGAGGAAGAGAAATTAGATAGAATAGTGTGCCCGAGTGTACCCTCAGGCAAGATAGTGGAAGACCATGGTACAGAGGCATGGCACTACCCAAGACTAGAGAACAATGGTTTGATTTTGGAGTGTCCTTCTCCTAGAAGAGCTGCTTACCATAGCTAAAGAGTCTCTTCTACCCTTACCAAGAGGAAAGTAGCCACTGAACAATTACAGTGCAGCAGTTAATCTCTTTGGTGAAGAAGAATTGTTTGGTAATCTCAGTGTTGTCAGGTGTATGAGGACAGAGGAGAATCTGTAAAGAATATGCCAGACTATTCAGTTCATGTGTAGGCAAGGGGAAAGTGAACCGTAACCAGAGAGAAGGATACAATGTAATATTAGCGGTCACGAAAAATACCAAACTGATAGTGAATCTATGGACATACCAACAAATGGTCATCATTTTAATTGATGACTTTCGTAACGAGAACATTGTTCTGAATCATTCGATATGCAGAGATCCTTGTGAAGAAAAATCTATGGTATTGTGGACTTATAAAATAAAATTCGAGAATATCTAAATACCTACTCGATTTTTCTAAATGTCCTAACAGGACTATATCATCAGAACTTCAGGTTTATTCATAAAAGATCTGTTAGGTTATTTATATGCTGCTTTTCACTACTATTTGTAAACAGACACTGAGACTATAAAAGTCTGAGAATGAGAAGTTAGAATTATTTATAAAAGAAAAAATATATGAAAAGGAATAAAGAAACCAAATGGATGATGACTTAAGGCCTATCTGTCAAGAGCTATAATATACTTCATTACCGATAAAAAAAAGTTGCCTTTGGGAACTCGATAAAAAATAAACATTATAAATTAATGTTACTTTAAATAAAATATTTATTCTATGCATAAACGTATCGTCTTAAAATTTTACGTTTTGATATTGCTGAATTACTAATGTTTTAAATATATTGTGTCCACTTTGCTTTTGCTAAGGGTAGAAGAGACTCTTTAGCTCTGGTAAGCAGCTCTTCTAGGAGGACACTCCGAAATCAAACCATTCTTCTCGTCTTGGGTAGTGCCATAGCCTCAGTACTATGGTATTCCACTGTCTTGGGTTAGAGTTCTCTTGCTTGAGGGTACATTCGGGCACACTATTCTATGTTATTTCTCTTCCTCTTGTTTTGTTAAAGTTTATATAGTTTATATAGGAGATATTTATTTTAATGTTACTCTCCTTAAAATATTCTATTTTTTTCCCCCTGTTGGAGCCCCTGGGCTCGTAGCATCCTGCTTTTCCAACTAGGGCTGTTGCTTAGCAAGTAATAATAATAATAATAATAATAATAATAATAATAATAATAATAATAATAATAATAATAATAATAATAATAATACCATACTGTATTGCAGGCAACACTCAAGCATCAGAAACATTAAATTAGTATAAAAAACACACATTCATTAAACACAAAGGTGAGCTTAATAAGCTCAAAAACAATGTTCTAGAGCCTCATTAAGCTAAATACCGGCAATATGTTCTCAGCACAAAACAGGATCTTGAAACCATTACTGTAATTGAAAAAAAAAAAATAAATAAATCCATTTTTCTCACAAGACAGTGAACAAAGCAAAGAATACAGGCAAAAAAAATAATACTATTTCTCTCACAGACAGTGAACAAAGCAAAGAATACAGGCAAAAAAAAAATAATACTCCTATTTCTCTAACACGCAGGGAACAAAGCAAAGAATACAGGCAAAAAAATAATCCTCCTATTTCTCTCACAGACAGTGAACAAAGCAAAGAATACAGGCAAAAAAAAAATAATACTCCTATTTCTCTCACAGACAGTGAACAAAGCAAAGAATACAGACAAAAAAAATAATACTCCTATTTCTCTCACAGACAGTGAACAAAGCAAAGAATACAGGCAAAAAAAATACTACTCCTATTTCTCTCACAGACAGTGAACAAAGCAAAGAATACAGGCAAAAAAAAATAATACTCCTATTTCTCTCACAGACAGTGAACAAAGCAAAGAATACAGACAAAAAAAATAATACTCCTATTTCTCTCACAGACAGTGAATAAAGCAAAGAATACAGGCAAAAAAAAATACTACTCCTATTTCTCTCACAGACAGTGAACAAAGCAAAGAATACAGGCAAAAAAAAATAATACTCCTATTTCTCTCACAGACAGTGAACAAAGCAAAGAATACAGGCAAAAAAAAATAA
>NC_090737.1:8828075-8832542 GCF_036898095.1 Palaemon carinicauda
CTAAAAAAAACAGCTCATTACTGCATGCGAATCACACGAGTGTATGCGCACGTTAATCTTATCATGAGTATGAAACAGAAGTTCAAAAAAAAAAAAAAAAAAAAAAAAAAAAAAAAAAAAAAAAACACCATCACCATCAGCATGGCTATTTGAAACGGAATTTCTATTAGAATCCCCAGAACAAAGCAATTAGTCATAAAACGACCAGGGCGTCTAAAACAGAGAGAAAAGTAGCAACATTACACTCATAAAACTAAACAGAAATTGGGCTTCTATTATTGACGCTTCAATCGAACTTCGCTATAATGGAAGGGGATTTTCTAAGCCAAATTACGACAACAGGGCTTCTCCAAATGATGGTTTTCCATCATTCCTAAAGTCATTCGATAGTTTGGAAAATCGTAATCATTTAGTGAAAAACAGTGATACATTCTTAACGATGACTTATAAGCTAAAGACTGACAACCAACAGGGAACCTAATCAGGTTTATGTAATGAAAATCATTCAATGAAACAAATAGAATGGGGAGATTGGTATGAAGGAGTGGTTAATCAGTATTAAAGAGGAATTACGACCCTGTGAACGCTTTATAAATCACCTTAAACGACTCTGTTCAAATGGAAAAGCTTTACGAAACATTCATATATATATATATATATATATATATATATATATATATATATATATATATGTATATATATATATATATATATATATATATATATATATATATATATATTGATAAATAGATAGGTCAAAATTAAATTGATATTATACAATATGAATATGCATATATAAATGTATATATAAAAATATATCAATAAGACATATATCTACATACATATCTCCCCTACATGATAAAGAACTAGTTCCTGACTATATATATATATATATATATATATACATATATATATATATATGTATATATATACATGTATGTATATATACACATGCATATCTAATTATACATGGGAAGTGTATAAAAAATCCCCCTATATATCTGGGAATTTTCGAGAGTTGTTAAGTAATGCATAAGTCTACCAAAGGATATTAACTAAGCTTCATTTTCCAATCGTATATATTAACAATTTCCAATGAAGTACCGCTTCTAGGGTATAATAACGTTTTCTGTTTAGCTTTGATATTGCTTAATACTGGACATAAGAGATAATAAACACAAGACTAATAACCAATAATAATAATAATAATAATAATAATAATAATAATAATAATAATATTAATGATATAAATAATAATAATAATAATAATAATAATTAAAAAATTAATAATAATAAAAATATTAATGATATAAATAATAATAATAATAATTAAAAAATTAATAATAATAATAATAATAATAATAATAATAATAATAATAATAATAATAATAATAATTAATATTTGGAAAATATAAAAATAACGCCTTAATCCTGATTTTCCATTCATCATATAATAAAATCGATGCAAAAAAATTAATTTTATATATCATTTTCTTTTCATTCCGAGTTGTGGGATGGTCTTCCTAATCAGGTAGTTGGATCGGTAAAACTTCAAAAGTTCAAACTTGCAGCAAATGTTTTTATGTTGAACAGGCAGACGTAAGTCTTTTTATAGTTTATATATGAACTATCTGTTTTGATGTTTCTGTTTTCATTGTTTTATTTTAATTGTTCATTATTTCTCATACCGTTTAATTATTTCCTTATTTCCTTACTAGGCTATTTTTCCCTGTTGAAGCTCTTGGGCTTATTGCTTGTTGCTTTTCCAACTAGGGTTGTAGCTTACCTAGTAGTAGTAATAATAATAATAATAATAATAATAATAATAATAATAATAATAATAATAATAATAATCCTTATAATAATAATAATAATAATAATAATCCTTATAATAAAATAATAATAGCAACATTAATTACAAAGTAATACAATATTTTTACTATCAACTTAAAATTCCATTGGTTTACCATTATGTTTCAATGACTGTCAGAAAAGTTGAAAGGAGACCAGAGATGAGACATGGCAATCAAAATCATGTTCAGCTCTGTACAGGAATAAAAAATTATGTACAAGAATAAATGATTATGACACTGGCCTCCTAAGGTGATTAATTTCTTAACACTTTTAAATAGGTAATTAATAATAGAATATGAGATGAAATAAAGGTGACAGGATTTGAAGAGGCAGCCAGATTATGAATGTAACTTTTCCAATGACAAGATTTATCTCTAGATGAACAAGTTTCAATTGAATTTTTAGTGCATTAACTGTAATATTTCTCAGTTACCATATGAAGTATAAACACACACACACACACACACACATATATATATATATATATATATATATATATATATATATATATATATATATATACAGTATATATATATATATATATATATATATATATATATATATATATATATGTGTGTGTGTGTATGTGTGTGTGTGTGTGTGTGTGTGTAAAAATCATGAAAGCTGAAACGTGATGAATATAACATGTATTATACCCACGGAAGGAAACATTAAAAGACCTGATTGGAGTTAGTACTTTCCTCCATTAGGGACATCAACAGACTCAACAATGAGAATACATTATACAAAGATATCATATTTATACAGGAGATGGGGATCCAACAGTTGTCAATTTCTTAATAATTCCGAAAAGTCATATTTTACATAAATTGATAATACCGGAATAACGGAAAACAGACCAGGCATAGATTAAAATTTCTACCTTTGGTACAGGAGATTAAAAAGGATTCAACAATATTCCTTTGGATATAGTCATTTACATGGATTATTTCACTCGTCTGTGACCATCCAATTCTGTGACTTGACCCTAACCAGTGGGAGGCCAAGGCATTTTTAAGAGAACCCCTGGAGACGGCCACCTTCTGCTGTTTTAAACTGACTGAAATACCTTTGGATGTTTGGCCGACATAGAACAAGTTTCACTCTGAACAAGGAATACTATATACTATATTATTATCATTTCCAGAACTATTCTTAATCAACATGTCTTTTAATGTACAATTATAGTGTCTAGTTAGAGAAAAGGGAAACAATTAATAATATGCTTTGTTTACCATTTCATGATTGTTTTTTAGATGTTATACCCCTTTAGAAAAAAAAAGTAGACATTGGGGTAGTGTTTAAATATTAAAAGACCTGTTGATTAAGAATAGTTCTGGAAATGATAATAATATAGTATACAGTATTCCTTGTTCAGAGAGTAACTTATTCTATGTCAGCCAAAAACAGATTTTATTTTTTATCAAATAAAACTTTTGCATATTTTTTCCCTTTTTCCACACTCAAACTTTCACGTTCACTGCAATAACCCCTCCCATAAATCCTCATTTACAACTAATATTATTTCTTGCTAAGCTACAACCCTAGTTGGAAAAACAGGATGCTACAAGCCCAAAGGTTCCAACAGTGAAAATAGCCCAGTGAGGAAAGGAAACAAGGAAAAACTACAAGAGAAATTTAAGAACAATACCAACATTAAATCAAATCTTTCACATAAAAAACTATAAAAACTTGAAAAATATCAAGAGGATAAAAACTGCAAAATAAGAAAATATGTGTTGTATTGCTGCAGGTGTATTTCCAGCAGTAATTAGTTCGCAGGTCTCTAATCCAGGTAATGAAGCAGGTACAACTGAAGGGACTTGAATCCAATTACCTGCAGACGACAGTGCCTGGGAGATCAACAGGCAACAAGCACGCACACGAACAACGTGCAGACTTAACATGGCTACTATGGCTTTCCCCTATGCACACGCACTCATACAAATATAATACATATGTCAACATACATTTGCGTGTGTGTGTGTATATATATATATATATATACATATATATATATATGTGTGTGTGTGTATATATATATATCATATATATATATATATATATATATGTATATATATATATATATATATGTGTATATATATTATATACATATGTATATATATATATATATATTTATATATATGTGTATATATATTATATACAAATGTATATGTGTGTATATATATATATATATTCATATATATATGCGTGTATATATATATAAATATGTGCATATATACAGTATATATATATGGGTATATATATATATATATATATATATGAACACCTCTCTCACACACTAACACACACATATATAAATATATACATATGTATATATGTATATACATATATATATATATATATATATATGTGTGTGTGTGTGTGTGTATGTGTGTGTGTGTTCATAAGTACAAGGCAAGCAGTTATATTTTTAAAAACAAAAGAATCTACTTACTAAATTTCATTTTACCTAATGGGTTCCTTTACATAAGTTACCTTCAATTAAAAAAAAAGCAAATAATAATCTACAATCTAAATTAATTGTATTGATCTATGTGATAAAGAAAATTACTTTTTATTAAATGTAACAAAGAGTCTCTTTTACATTCA
>NC_090737.1:8833042-8835542 GCF_036898095.1 Palaemon carinicauda
TTTGTTTTTCTCTTCTTTTCCAGTCATCAAACACAAGCCACTTCTGAGAGAAAGAGGAACATGATGGCAATTTAAAAAATGCCTCTCAGAGTAAACTATGATGCTTTACAAAATATTTTTTTTTAGTTGCGATCAATGTTTTCTATTAAAATATACGACTTTGCAGAGAGCATTCATCAGGAGAGAGTGTTTTCAAAGGAAAATTTTCTTAAGCCTTTCGATATTTTTTTAATATTGAGGAACAGAGACCTAAAGGTACTTCCTTTAAATATTTCAGCCACTTCTAAAAATAACAATAACTAAATAATAACTTTTATTACAAACATTTTCCTTAGTTAAATCTTAAAATCAAACTGGGAAAACAAATCAGGCAGGACATAACATATGATAGGATTTTGAAGTTCAAAGAATAGAAACACGGGCCCTTCTTGGTCCTAGTTTGAGTGGAGTGGGGGGCATGGGGCGCTGATCATATGTATATTTTGGTCAGTCTCTAGGGCGTTGTCCAGCATGACTCTGTCATTCATGAGCGACCTTTAAACCCATGTTGCATCTGAACCTGGGAAACTGGTTGGTGAAAAATCCAACAGAAAGAATAAGCCCCTCAATGAATTAGACATTTATCCTAACTCTACAGAGTGCTTTTAGAACCAACTTTCATGGCAGTGAAGTATTCACAAACCCACAGCAACAAACCTTACGGTTGTGTGGTGGCCTATAGGAAACGTCCTTGCCTCGAGATAGCCGGACTGACGTTCGAGATGAGCTCAAGCTCGAACAGACGGACTGCTCTCAAGTTAAGATAACCAAAAGAGATACATTGGAGAGGTCTAGAATTAGGTTAATGTAAGACTTAAGTAGCTGGAATGAAGAATAAATGTCTTAAATGTATTTCATAATTCTAAAAGAAAATTCAGCCATCTGTATTATGAAATGGGAAAACTATAGCTTGACAGTATTCTAAAAAAACATCAGTACTTCTATCATCATCATCATCATCATCATCTCCTACGCCTATTGACGTAAAGGGCCTTGGTTAGATTTCGGTTGTTCAAAGGAACTGGCTATCCACTGATGTATCTAGCCAATGAATCCTCTAGGGACTTACTCATTAGGAGTTTTATAGAGATAACATTTTATATTTTTATATATGACATATCTGTTTTGACGTTGTTAATAGTTTATATATGACATACCTGTTTTGACGTTGTTACTGTTTTTAGAATGATTTATTGTTAATTTATTCTCATCATTTATTTATTCCCTTGTTTCCATTCCTCACTGAGCTATTTTTCCCTGTTGGAACCCTTGGGCTTATAGAATCTTTCTTTTTCAACTAGGGTTGTTGGTTGGCTGGTAATAATAATAATAATAATAATAATAATAATAATAATAATAATAATAATAATTGTATTTAAACCCATGTAATTACATATCACAGTAGAAGAAAGGTCATTTTTGGTCATCAATATCCAGCCAGCCAACCCCACTCCCCTGGATGAAGCTAACAATGAAACCTTTACGGTATCCAAAACACAAAGGAAAGTGCTGCTCGCGAAAGAATGGGATTCGTAGAGCTGAATACAGATGAACTATATTGGCGTTATAATAAGGTTTGTTTATATTCCACTCGTCAGGGCGAAACAGAGGCATACGAGGAAGAGAACATAGAAATAAAATACTAATAAGACGGATGGAGAAGTTCTGTCGCTGAGAGAGAGAGAGAGAGAGAGAGGAGAGAGAGAGAGAGAGAGGAGAGAGAGAGAGAGAGAGAACATTTATAGACCTTAGGGAAAATTAATATTTAAAAAAATATGCTATCCGCCAAATTAAGTAAACTGGAGAAACCCATGTTAAATCAACAAACAAATAGCATATCGTGCAAGGATTAGAAATGCGAAAAAAGTAATCATCAGGTATTGAATGCAGGACATTTTTTTATGTCCATTTTGAGAAGTCATGGAAACTACATTATACACACACATTATACTAAATGCATGTATGTATATATATATATATATATATATATATATATATATATATATATATATATATATATATATATATATATATTATATATATATATATATATATATATATATATATAAGACTGTTGATGATGCTTATACACACGTGCTAATTGCTTTGAATCATAGAAAAAAATCTTCAAGAAAACGTACATTATGGAAACTAATGTTTACATCAGAAACATTGTTTGAAACGAAATCAAAACGAACATATCGATGCATTGCCCCCACCCCCCCCCCCCACCAAAAAAAAATTTGACAATAATTCTAACAATTTAATAAATTCAAGGAAAACAAAGAAACGTTCACGGAAAAAGACATAAAGTTAGGTTCTGGAGCAACGTGGTCTGCCATCCCAAACCACCTCTAGTGGCAATAGTGCCATATTTCACTAAATCTTTTCCAAATACCACAGAGTGCCACTTGAAATCCCAACAGTAAGTTCCTTGCATGGCATTCACCCGTGCGCCTAC
>NC_090737.1:8840542-8850542 GCF_036898095.1 Palaemon carinicauda
CTCCGTCTTAACCGTCGCTAACACACTTTAAAGATAACTTTCGAACTTCCAAGACGGTTAAAACTTATCGACATTCACTAACTTCATTCCGCTCCCCTTTCCTTTCTCCTTATCTCTTGCCTTTTGTCTTTACCTTCATTGTTTCATTCTGGGAGTCATTATCTCATTGTCTCTTGCGTTAACACACACACTCTCTCTCTCTCTCTCTCTCTCTCTCTCTCTCTCTCTCTCTCTCTCTCTCTCTCTCTCTGGGATGCCATAAAACTTCATTTCATTCATTCATTCATATCTCTCTCTCTCTCTCTCTCTCTCTCTCTCTCTCTCTCTCTCTCTCTCTCTCTCTCTTCTGGATGCCATAAAACTTCATTTAATTCATTCTCTCTCTCTCTCTCTCTCTCTCTCTCTCTCTCTCTCTCTCTCTCTCTCTCTCTCTCTCTCTCTCTCTCTCTCTCTCCCCTTCCATTCAGAGTTTCCTAAAAAAAAATCATCAGTTTTTAATCATTAACTGAACAACTTCATGAAGTACTGTATTCATTTGACCTTTCAAAACCACTAATTATTTTCCTTACTTTGTCCTCTCTCTAATAAACCCATTCAAAATAAATAAGGAATAATTTTACCTATCTTATATTCTATGTCACCAAATAACTTGTAATTACTACTAACTTCCCATATTTTTCCACGTTCAAAACGAGAAAGAAGTTGGTTATTTATATTATCTAGAACCTACGCTGATTATTCCAGGAAACAACGGTGTCTTGGGTTAGAGTTCTCTTGCTTGAGGGTACACTCAAGCACAATATTCTTCTTATTTCTCTTCCTCTTGTCTTGTTTAAGTTTATAAAGGAAATATTTATTTTAATGTTACTGTTCTTAAAATATTTCACTTTTCCTTGTTTCTTTTCCTCACTGGGCTATTTACCCTGTTGGAGTCCCTGGGCTTAGAGCACACTGCTTTTCTAACGAGGGTTGCGGCTTAGCAAGTAATAATAATAATAATAATAATAATAATAATAATAATAATAATAATAATAATAATAATAATAAAATGGAGTTCTCATAAGCTAATGAAATTGCATTTGTTATTTCCACATATTATCTGCTGAAAAGTAATCGTTATCTTGCAAGGATATTATTAGTAATTATTATTAATTAATAATAATAATAATAATAATAATAATAATAATAATAATAATAATAATAATTATTATTATTATTATTATTATTATTATTATTATTATTATTATTAGTATCATTATTATTATTACCTGCTAAGCTACAACCATAGTTGGAAACACGGGATGCTATAAGTCCAGCGGCCCAAACACGGAAAATAGCTGTTATTTACGGTCTAGGCCTTAAGGACAATGTCTGAAATAAACATCTCAAGAATAAATAGCGCCGACCCTATAACAATTCAAACGGATTCGTTTTGGAAATGGGAGTATTGTTAGTTATAAAAAATAAAATCATAAATATTAGGAAACCTGCAAAACCTGGGGTCTAAAGACCAAGCTCCAATTTTTAAAACCTACACTGTTAGAAAAACCCGTAATTTTAATCGGAAATTCTCCGTAAAAATATACTGCTCTACTCCGTATTTCAGTAAAATACAGGCGACCGTAATTTTACCTTACTTTGTTGTTATCTTTTACGTGTTGGTGACCTTAATATCACTCCTTTACGTCAATACATCCGTTTTTAAAAGGGTAAAAATCCTATAATAAATTTTGCCAGGCATTTACCGTTTTTTTTAATGCAAATTTTTAAGTGTACATTAATATTCCCCTACCATAATGTATTACTGATGTATTAAATATGGAACATAAGATAGTGACTAACCTGAGCCGAATTTTGGAGAGAGAGAGAGGAGAGAGAGAGAGAGAGAGAGAGAGAGAGAGAGAGGAGGAGAGAGAGAGAGAGAGAGAGAGAGAGAGAGAGAGAGAGGGCCACAAACCAGATTTCATCAGCACTTCTGGAAAAAAAAAATAGTTTCATAGAGGATCACGAAAAGAATTATCTTCATTTTCGAAATTAATACGGCGTCAATGACCTTAGATGTCAGGATGCCAGAAAACCTCAAAGCCATCAATCAATCAATCAATCGAAGTTAACAGAAACTGGGAGTTGAATAAAACCATCGACAAAGGTAATGAAAATGTCCTTAATTACCCCAGTCTTCAGCGCGCGCGCCAACAGTCTTACGCGCGCGCGCCAGGGGCAATTGTAGAACAGTCATTCACAATAATCACAGGTTAAATAAATATTACAAATTACCTAAGGGGGAAAAAAGAAGGCGACCATAGAACCATTTTCCTAAGATTCTTAATACTAGACAAGGAAGGTAGGATAAGAAACAAAATGATCTCTCGTTTCAAGATGAAAGCACATGATCAAATAAAAGCAGCTAGATACACAGTATTTTCAAAGGTAAGCAATGAATAAGTTTTAAACTTTTAGGTTCACTAAACGTAAGGGCATGCTAGTAATAGTTTAAGAATATAAATGAATATATATATATATATATATATATATATATATATATATATATATATATATATATATAAATATATATATATATGCGTAAAAATAACAGTAAAACGTGATGCTCAGATGCAGAAGAACCACAGGGAAAATGAAAATACGGAATATACACTTAAGTCCTGACTAGTTTCGTGTTACTTCCACAAGAAACTAGTCAGGACTTAAGTGTATATTCCGTATTTTCATTTTCCCTGTGGTTCTTCTGCATATATATATATATTTTTATATATATATATATATATATATATATATATATATATATATATATATATATATATATATATATATATATATATATATACGTTATATAATATATATATATTATATATATATATATATATATATATATATATATATATATATATATATATATATATATACGTTATATATATATATATATATATATATATATATATATATATATATATATATATATATATATATATATATATATATATTATGACCTTTGTACAGGTAACGCGACATAAAATAGATATACGTATCAGGTCATGAAAAAAGGAAAAGTGAAAAACTTATTGGAACTAATACTTTTGTCTTATTGAAAATAACACTATATATATATATATATATATATATATATATATATATATATATATATATATATATATATATATATATATATATATATATATATAAAACGGATTTTGAGCGAAGCGAAAAATCTATTTCTGGGTGAGATGGCCATGTCGTCCTGATGGAAGTTCCTATTGGGTAGCTTCCTAGGGTATATTACAACTACGGCGATATTCCCAGAGAATTTACCTTAAGGTACCAGAATTCTAACTCCTGGAGCGAATATCCCTCGTGAAAGGGATATCGCGACATATCAGAGGACGTATTCTTGACACGCCACATGGCAATCTGCACCCCGAACAGAGATTACGTATCGCAGAGGCAATTGGCAAGAAACGAATTCGGGAAAGAAAAAGGGGGAGCCGCTCCCAAGGCTCCCTATCTCCCGTTTCGTAAGCGTGCCTGGCGCCAATCCTGGCGCCATCTGTATTCCTTGTAGCGTACACGAGGTGCTACAGATACTGTATGTAGGGAGGGGTCCTACAGCCCTTTCTTAGAAAGGCAAGGGAGGGTCCATCAGGACGACATGGCCATCTCACCCAAAAATAGATTTCCGTTTTTTGGGCTCAAGCCATGTCGTCCTGATGGAAGTATACCAGAGCATTACTGTATCTGTGGATTCTCAGAACGTGCCGTACTCCCCGGAGGTAATTTTTCCCGGTCGACTAGATCTAGAGACCTAAGATGTTACCGTTATACATCTTTTCAACTAACTATAAACCATGTTAGAGCTTCCTGCCCCCTACAGGGAAGAGTCCTACTAGACTCTGGAAAAGTCTCGAAGAGTACATATACCTATGTATGAATACCAGGCAAGCTAATATAGTGGTCTCACCCTATATTAAGTAAAGCATAGTTTGTAAAGAACCACTGCGTCAATATGAAATATCGACCAGTTCTCCGCACAATACTTGTATTGGACAAAGGTTTATATCCGCATAGGAGGAAAACCAATGCAACATAGCTTGCATAAAGGAACAATTCTATTAGAATTATCCCAGATAAGGTATATAGAATGAATGCTCAATTATACCAATAAATTGACACAGGTAAAGGAGATGCAAGGTTCTCAAGAAAAAGTTTATTGACAGGCAATAAATAAACAGGTTAACCACAATTATATATATATATATATATATATATATATATATATATATATATATATATATATATATATATATATATATATATATATATATATATATATATATATATATAAGAAGAGGGTAACCCAAAACTTTAAGCATAAGTATGATAGTAAACAGAACTTGTTTATCTGAAAGAAAAAACAATAAATGCCACTTTTTTAAGATACCGAGGTATCAAAGTCATAAAAGTCTGTATTACAAATCAATGACATTAGCGTTAGAAACGCTCGGCACACATGTCTGCACTTATGCTAGGTTCACCTTTGGAAGTGAAACAGTCTACATGGGCAACTCAGTGCCCTCACTTAGTTTGTAGTACAGTATGTACCTACACACTCATCCTGGAATTAATCGTCCCAATTAAAACCACTGTTCCTCGCAGAGTTAAACAGTAGGGTTAACGACGCGACCCACTGCTACCACAGATCTCTTTAGTTCCTCTACTTGCTTCGCATAGTGCGAAAGAACACTCTGGAAGACTTCCAGCCAGTGTATGAACGGAGATGTTCAAAATCCATACAATTAAAGAAATTTAAGGATGAGGCAACTTTCCTCGGATCGTGACCTGCGGGTGTACT
This sequence comes from Palaemon carinicauda, assembly GCF_036898095.1. NCBI lineage: Eukaryota > Metazoa > Arthropoda > Malacostraca > Decapoda > Palaemonidae > Palaemon > Palaemon carinicauda. The sequence goes on from NC_090737.1 coordinate 8,845,407, forward strand.
GTCAGAATCCGCTCTGCGAATAAAATATGTGATTTTCGCTCTGAGTTGATTCAGAGATAAATTTGAGCCTGATGTTTCTCCCCTGAATAGTTGGCCACCCTTGAAGTCTGAAGTTCTATGAAGATAGACCTTTAGGCATTCTACTGGACATAGAGATGCATCTTCTTTCAGAGGGCAGATTCTCCAGGGACCCCACCTGTTGGTGGGTAACTCAATTCTTGGCGAGAAACGTAGGATCCGGAAACAGGTTCAGTTCTCCCCCATCCAGGAACTGAACACGACCTGCCTCTCTCGAGAGGGCTACAATCTCACTAACCCTGGCCCTGGACGTGAGTGCAAATAGGAAAATAACTTTTTGTGTCAAATCCTTTAACGCACACTATTCATTGCACAACAGAGAAGCGAAATGAAGAACTTTGTCTAAAGACCATGTAATGGGCTTCGGAGGTGCTGAAGGTCTGAGCCTACCGCAGGCTTTCGGAACTTTATTAAAGATCTCGTTATCTAGGTCGACCTGGAAGGCATATAGAATGGGTCTTGTCAAAGCAGACTTACACGCTGAAATCGTGTTAGCTGCCAACCCTTGACCATAGAGGTGGATGAAGAAAGATAAGCAGAAGTCTGTCGAGATCTCCTGCGGATTCTTCGCCTTGACAAAGGCCACCCATTTTCTCCAAGATGACTCATATTGCCTTCTAGTAGATTTGCACTTATATTCCTCTAGGAAGTCTATGCTGGCTTTCGAAATCCCGAAACGCTTTCTCACCGCTAGGGAGAGAAAATCATGAGCTGCAGGGTCCGGGTTTTCTGTAATGAAGCGCAGACAGTCGACTTCTGGACTCGCTGGGTCAGAACTGGATGTGGTAGCGGTACAAACTTCAGCCGTAGTTCCAATGCCAGGGGGAACCACACGCTGTTCGGCCACTTGTGGGCCACTATTGCCGCTACCCCCTTGAAAGATCTCAGTTTGTTGAGGACCCTCAACAGAAGGTTGTGAGGAGGGAACAGATAAATCTTGGACCATCTGTTCCAGTCGAGGGACATCGCGTCCACTGCTTCCGCTAAGGGGTCCTCGTACGGGGACACGTACAGGGGCAACTTCTTGTTGTCTTTCGTCGCAAAGAGGTCTATCTGCAGTTCTGGGACTTGATTCAGAATGAAGGAGAATGATCCTGCGTCTAAGGATCATTCCGACTCTATCGGTGTGAACCTGGATAGAGCGTCCGCTGTCACGTTGTGAACTGCCGACAGGTACCACTTCTTCTTTTCCGCCAATCGGAAAATGGCCAACATCACCTGGTTGAGAGGTGGTGACCTCGATCCTTGTCGATTCAAGCATCTCACAACTACCACGCTGTCCATCACCAACCTTATGTGGATTGAGTGACGCGGGGAGACTTTCTTTAAGGTAAGGAGCACTGCCATAGCTTCTAGAAAGTTTATGTGAAAGATCTTGAATAGCTTGGACCAAGTCCCCTGGACTTTTTTCCGATGAGAGTGACCTCCCCATCCCTCCTTTGAGGCATCTGAGTGAATCGTCACCGACGGGGGAGGTGGCTGAAGAAGAACCGACTTCTTTAGATGTCTGGCTTTGGACCAAGGCCTGAGAAGAGTACGTAGCCGAAGCGGAACTGGTCTTCTCAGATCTCTTCGCGCGTTTGATGCATAACTTCTCCAAACTCCGGTTGCATCCTTTAGCTGTGCTCTTAACACTGGGTCTGTCACCGAAGCAAACTGGAGAGAGCCCAGTACCCTCTCCTGTTCGCGTCTTGATATCCTTTCGGAATCTAGAAGTCTCTTGACAGAACCCGCTATCTCCTTCCTTTTCTTCGCCGGGATGGAGAAACGGTGTGACAAAAGGTCCCAGTGGATTCCCAGCCACTGGAACTTTTGAGATGGAGAAAGTCGAGACTTTTTTCTGTTGATCTTGAAGCCTAGGTACTCTAGGAACTGGATCACTTGACTGGAAGCTTGCAAGCATTCTGTCTCGGATGCTGCCCACACCAGCCAGTCGTCCAGGTAGGCTACTACCTGAATTCCCTATAGGCGTAATTGTTTGAGAGCTGCGCTCGCAAGCTTCGTGAAAATCCTTGGGGCTATGTTTAGCCCGAATGGCATGGCTCTGAAGGCGTATAGTCTTCGTTGTAGCCTGAACCCTAGGTAGGGGGAGAGTCGACGGCTGATTGGAATGTGCCAATAGGCGTCTGACAAGTCTATAGAGACGGAATATGCCCTCTTGGGCAGTAAGGTCCTTATGTGTTGCAGTGTTAGCATTTTGAATTTGCAATTCACTATGAACTTGTTGAGTGGCGACAAGTCCAGAATGACTCTGAGCTTTTCCGAGTCTTTCTTGGGAACACAAAACAGCCTCCCTTGGAATTTGATGGACTTCACCTTTCGGATCACATTTTTCTCCAACAGTTCTTGAAAGTACTCCTCCAGAACAGGGGTGGAGTGTTGGAAAAACCGAAGGCACGGGGGTGGAGTGCTGTACCAGCTCCAGCCCAGTCCATTCTTGAGTAGGCTGTGGGCCCAGGGATCGAAGGTCCATCGATCCCAAAATTTCAGAAGTCTCCCTCCTACCGGTATCATCTCACTTGGACTGCCGTCCTGGGGTCTTGCCTCCCTGACCACGATCACCCCTGAATCCCCCTTCCCCTTGAGGGGCGCCTAGACGAGCCTCTGGCTGCTCCTCTAGGCTTTGCTCGAAAGGAAGAAGACTGCCCTTCGAACGTTGGGGTGAATGCCGTGGACTGTGTCGACACAGCCTTGGGTACCCACTGAAAAGTGGTCGGGGTTTGTGCCACCATTTGGGGCACTGGAGGCAATGGCAATTGCAGTTGCTGTTGCTGTCTAAAAGGCTTGGCTGGCCGAGACGGTAGCCTAGTCCTCATAGTCTTCCTCTTTGGTTGAGGACTCTCATCCGGGGAAGACTTTCTTTTGATAGCCAGGCCCCACTTCTGGAGAAGGTTTCTATTCTCCAAGGCGGCCTTATCAACAACTTCTTTGACCAAATCGGTAGGGAAAAGGTCTTTTCCCCAAATGTTGGAGGAGATTAGTTTCCTTGGCTCGTGCCTCACCGTAGCTGAGGTGAACACGAACTCCCTACAAGCTCTCCTCGCCTTGACGAAGCCATAAAGGTCCTTCGTCACTGTGGCCAGATGAGTCTTGGCCACCATTATGAACATTTCATGGACCTTCGGGTCACTTGCCATCGTCTCAAGAGTAGTCTGAAGAGACATTGAGGCAGCCAGTCTTTCTTTTGTCTCAAACTCTCTTCGCAAAAGAAAGTCAGACAGCTTAGGGAGGTCCTCGCCGAACTGACGTCCGGCAATATTAGCCTCCAACTTTCCAACTGAGAACGTAAGATGGACGTCCTTCCAGTCTTTGTGGTCCATATTCAGGGCCAGCGACAAGGGTTTACACTCCTCCAGGGAAGGGCAAGGCTTGCCGGCCTCGACTGCCTTTAGTACAGCCGCAAACCCTTTCTGTAAAAAGGGGAAGGCTCTAGCAGGAGAGGACACAAAGGAAGGGAGCTTCTTGCTCAATGCAGCTACCTTTGAGTTAGAGAAGCCCCTCTCTTTCATCGAGGATGAAAGTAGAGCTTGAGCCTTAGCATGGTCCATCACTATGACCTCCTTTGGCTCTGTCTCCTCTTTTGAAGCTGGTTCCTTCCTCAGCCGGACATAACAGTCCGGATATGATGCCTTGCTGGGCCAGAATTCCACCTCCTCTAGGGGAACTGAGCCCAGCTTATCCGAGATGATGATCTTTCCAGTCGTCATCGGCATGTGCTCAGCATACATCCATGGGTTAGCATCTGAGCACAAGGGAAGGTCTTTCACATTAAGCCTTTTCTGGGGCCCATGTGATTCTGCAAGGCACTGCATCCGCAGTTCCATTGCAGCTGCCTTCTCCTGATTCTCCTTCTGCATTTGTTGGATCATTCCAACAATAGAAGAGAGGGCCTGTCCCAGCTCTACTGGGAGACCGGCCGATGTTGAGGGAATAGGCTCCGGAATCTGAACCGGAGTAGCTGACACCTCGTCGACCTCTTCCTCTACAACGTCTGGGGCTTGAACTTCATCCTGGGCTTCTGCCAGGAGGTCTTCCTCCAGACGCTCGTCCACGTCAGACATCCTGTCATCTAACTGGATGTCTTGCATCGCGACCGCGACTTCAGCATCCACCTGGATCTGAACTTGGGGGATCTCCTCTTGAGGCTGGGGAATCACTGCATCAGCTGATGCCTTAGGGAAAAGATAAGCCCTCATCTTCTCACTTGGAAGATAAGGTCCAGAGGTGTTCTTTTGGAAGCCCCTTACCCAGGTACGAAGCTTCTCCCTTGCTATATCCCTTGATTTCGCCGTCCTAGGGGAATCAAAGGCCTCAGTAATCAGGTTAGTGCACACAGTACATACCTGAGGGTCCCAATACCGGAGATCATCCTTGGAGACAGCGCATGCTGCGTGTCTCCTACAAAACTCATGTCCGCAGAGGTTCTTGCTGCGGACGTTGCAGAAAACACTTCCGCACTTCGGAGGGTCCTTCTGTAAAGAGAAGAAATTTCCATGAGTATCAAGTGAACTATGTATCACTGGATATGCATAGTATAGCATAACAATTCAGAAAGGAAAGACACACACTTGTGTTTCCCTCACAACCCATTGTTGCAGCCTTCCAGATAATAAAATCGAATGGTTAATCTCTTCTAGAATAACCAATGCAAAGTTTCCAGAGGAAACAGGTGGAGCTCACACCTAAGCAATGATTTTAAAATCCTGGATAATAGACAGGAAAGAACTCACTTTCCTATCTGTAGGGCAACAGCAAAGGGCTGTGCAAGAAAACACAAAAGTGTTAGAACACACAGTGCTGTACCAAAACCCATACTATAGTTTTCTTCTTACAGTATATGTTATACTGAAGAATAATGGTACAGTACAGGAGGTTATGTGCCGGCCGGCACTTACCGGCCAACACACACCATAACTAGCTTTAAAGTATACTACTTAACAGCTATAAGGCGGCAGAACGCTGGTTCAAATGCATGTGCCGGCCGGCAACAGCCAATGTCGGTCGGCAATGACTGCTGACCGACCACTACACAAGGTAGTACCCGGCTGCCGGCCACAC
>NC_090737.1:8858042-8878042 GCF_036898095.1 Palaemon carinicauda
CGAACACGTACAAACACACGTACATACATAATACCGTTAAGGGAGGCTCAGGAATTTTAAGACGACGCGAGAGCTTCGAGAAAGGAAAAAGGCTGTGAGGACACAAAGTAATGTGTGGGGAGTGGGGGTGAAAGGATCAAAGAAACGAGAGGGATGAATGCCCAGAAGTAGGAAATGTGCAAGAGGAGGAGAGTAGAGAAGGATCAGTAGCAGTAGCAGTAGCTGCAGCAGGAGAGAAGACGGAGGATGGGGCTCAAGAGAAGAGGCAGTCAGTGGTCATGGGTGGCGGTAAGAGGGGGAAGAGCAAAGCTTTCGGGGGGATTGTTAGGGCTTTATGTAAGGCTTAAGATGCAGGAAACAGCGTATAAATAACGAATAAATATCCCACTCAGGAGGCAGAGCTTGTTGTGCGGTAAGAGTGGCGCTGCATTTAGAAAGTCACTTAGCACACAGACCGTGGCAGATATTGATCTGAGCTGAGGGCTGGGCACACAACATCATTGCAAGGAGGGATTTATCCGAAGGGACCCCACACGGATAGAATGGACATAAAATACAAATACCTCCGGAGTATCTACGAAAGTGCCGCCGTGATGTCTCTTTCCAGGTATTTTATGGCGAGTAAATCCTGAAGGAAGAGTTTCCTATCTGCAGGTATTAATTTCAAGTTTACAGAGGGACAATGGGTAGAAAAAAGGAAAGTTTTTTTTTTCTTATTTTCTCAAATTAATATATAAAAATGGAAATACTTATAATTATAAATTTTTAACTTTCACTGCTATTGATGAACAGTATATTGGGAGGAGTGATGGAAATGGAGGTACAGGGAAAGAGAAGGAGAGGTAGACCAAAGCGATGACCTTCGATCAAAGGGATTAACCGGTGATGAAGTGTGGGACAGAGGTAGATGGAGAACGCTGGTCAGAAACATCGACCCCACATAGAAGTGGGAAAAGATGTAGAAAAAGAAGAAGAATAAGAAGACTGCTATTGGTGACTTAGTCAAAATTTGAAAAAGTTAAATAGCTTTAAAAATCACCTAAAACATATCAAGTTGGTATTCAATGGAAAGGTCTGGATGTTAGCTTTCCAATAAATAAAACAAGCTAGGGTTTGTGTGGTTTTGAAAGATTTTCCTGCGTCAGAAGTTTTGCTGAATTCGCCACTGGCAGTGAAAGGGTTAGGTATCCCACTATAATTCAGTTACAACAACTATTCCTATATTACTACTTACGGGATTTTATCCCTTGATTCATATATCGAAATTCATTCTTAAAGTTACACAAATTGTGAATATCTTAAACATTAGTATTATTCAACTAGCACTGTTGATAAATGTTGTAGTAAGTATAGGAATGTGACACCTGGTGTTGCTCAGGGTAATGTTCTTGGCCCATTACTTTTCATACTATATACACATGACATGTGGTTTGGTTTAAGAAACAAACTTGTTGCATATGCAGGTGATGCTACTCTCTTTGCATCAACTCTATCTCCTGATTGTAGATCTGGGATTGCCGAATCCCTTAAAATTAGTGCATAGAGCTGATTATGGGAATGAAGTTGAATCCTAATAAAACTCAAAAGTGTGATTGTAAGTGGGTCGAGGACAGTGGTTCCTTAACATTCGGATCTCAGTATTGATCATTTTTCTTTAACTCTGTATGGCTCTTTTAAAATTTATGGTGTGATTCTCAACAGCAAATTTACTTTTGAAAAATGACAATAGGCCTGTCTCTTCTTAAATTGCAAAAAAAACTGGCTTATTGAGAAAATATTCTAAGATTTTCGGTGATCAATCTATTCTGAAGAAGTGTTTTAATTCTATCATTCTACCTTGCTTCAAATATTGTTTTCATGTCTGGTCTTCAGCTACAGATTTTCATCTTATTTTGTTTGACAGAAAGCTAAGATCTATTAAGTTTCTTATTCCTGATCTAGATATTAATGCTTGATATCGTCGTTCAATTAGTTCGATATGCATGTTGCATAAGATTTTTCATAATTCTGACCATCCTTTACATTCAGATCTTCCCGGACAGTACCATCCTGTTCGTAATACTAGGCAGGCAGTTAATTCTAATAGACATGCATTCTCCATCATGAGGCTCAATACTACACAGTATTCTAGAAGTTTTATTCCAGCTGTGACCAAGGTATTAATGATCTTCCTGATATGGTAGTTGAAACGGTAGAACTTCAAAAGTTCAAAGTTGCTGCAAATGTTTTTATGTTGAACAGCCTGACATAAGTCTCTTTTATAGATTATATATGAAAGATCTATTTTATTGTTGTTACTGATCTTAAAATATTTTATTGTAAATGTTTATTGCTTCTAATATAGTTTATTTATTTCCTTATTTCCTTTCCTCACTGGGCTATTTTTCCCTGTTGGAGCCCTTGGGCTTATAGCATCCTACTTTTCCAACTTGGGAAGTAGCTTAGCTAATACTACTACTACTACTACTACTACTACTACTACTACTAATAATAATAATAATAATAATAATAATAATAATAATAATAATAATACATTTATTTACACATTCACATCGTTTCTTGGATGATATCTGGAGCCTATCTAACTTAAAATGAGAGGTCTCTCGTTAAATCTGGAGTTTCCGTTGCTAGCGTATACCAAGGTAACTTTGTTTAAAGGCCTAATAACTTCTGGGTTATTTCTCAAGAGTATACAAACTTTCCAAAGGAATCTTAAGGTTACTGGTGTCTAGAACGAATCACTTATCCTGCGTTCATATAGTTATAAAAATTTGAGATGTTTAAGAATGTATATCAAGATACGCCATTTTTTCTTGATTTGCAAGAATGGAAAAATAGATTTAATACAGGTACAATTAAAGCATATCTTAAACACAAGAACTCTGCTGGTTGAGCATAATACATTCTGACCTAACTGGGTCCTTCATTATTTTACTTCAACATCTACTGTTTCATTCGCAAGACCTGTTTTCCTAAATATGTAAGGAATGAATTACAAATGACATTTTTTTTTACTTGCTAAGCTACAACCCTAGTTGGAAAAGCAAGATGCTATAAGCCCAAGGGCCCCAACAGGGAAAATAGCCCAGTGAGGAAAGGAAAAACGGAAAAATAAAATATATTACGAAGAGTAACAATATTAAAATAAATATTTCTTATATAAACTATAAAAACTTTAACTAGACAAGAAGAGAAATTCTATAGTAGTGAGTGTGTCCGAGTGTACCCTCAAGCAAGAGAACTCTAACCCCAGACAGTGGAAGATCATGGTACAGAGGCTATAGCACTACCCAAGATTAGAGAGCAATGGTTTGATTTCGGAGTGTCCTTCACCTAGAAGAGCTGCTTACCAAAACTAAAGTCTCTCTTCTACCCTTACCAAGATGAAAGTAGCCACTGCACAATTACAGTGCAGTAGTTAACCCCTTGGGAGAAGAAGAATTGTTTGGTAATCTCAGTGTTGTCAGGTGTATGAGGACAGAGGAGAATCTGTAAAGAATAGGCCAAACTATTCGGTGTATGTGTAGGCAGAGGGAAAGAACAGTAACCATAGAGAAGGATCCAATGAAGTATTGTCTGGCCAGTCAGAGGACCCCCATAACTCTCTAGCGGTAGTATCTTAACGGGTGGTTGGTGCCCTGACCAACCTACTACCTACAGATTCCCGTATGAAGAATTATTTGCTGATGTAATGAGCCTCTATCCCATTCATAACTTAAAAATTGAAAATTAATCATAAACAAATTCTTGCAAGATAAATTCTATGAAAAATTATGCGAGTGAAGAATAAAGATTGATAATCTATGCAATTGATTATGGAAATAATTATATGCTTGAATATTGTTAAACAAAACAGAAAATTCGTATGGAAATTACATCGAAGGAACTAGAGAGGAAATCGTAATGCCACGGTGATGATGTCCGGAAACAAACAACTTGAGTAAATTAATATATAAAAAATATGTAATGAAGAATAAAAATAAGATATTCGAAAAAGGTTACTTTTTTATATATTATTCAGCTGAATTATAAAAATGATAATAATGAAAACATAGAATACAAAAATATAAAATATAAAATACAAAATACAAAATATAAAATACAAAATATATAATGCAAAATATCTGAAGTATCTGAAGTGTCTCTTCGTTCTGTAATTACTGAAATTCAATGGTGTATTGATGGATTAACCGATTGATGAAAAGATATTCAGGCAGAACACTTAGAACGAGGTTATGAAATTCATCCAGATCCATAATGCAAAGAAATGAATAAAGGAATTGTGATGATAAGATAGGGAAAGACGAAGCAAGTAGAAATAATGAATTCCATAACATAGTACATATACTAAACATTACTTAATAAAAAATAATTTTCCTAAAGAGAACATCCACCGACTTTCAGCTTCGAAGACAAGAGTGCATTTAATGAAATAATCAAAATGTAAAAAGAATATATGACATCTAGATTATATGTCAATTTCCATAAGCGTTATCTCTGATATCAACAATGACCGACCTCAAGACGTGATATCATCGAGGGGATATTTACAGCATACCCCAAGCCGTATGTATTAACACAACTCAATTCTTTAAGCATGTAATTTTTTTTTTTCAACAGAACTCTACCTAAGCGATAGTGACAGCCGTTAGCGTCGGAAAAAAAGAGGTACATCCACCATCTTTAAGTTGGAGGAATTTTCTCCCATATTGGATATAAACCCTTAAAACGAATACTCTGTTTTACTTAGGCCCTGTCCATTAGTGCCTCAAACCATTCGTACTTCATGATAGAGCATCGTCCATCTTCATTTTTACTTATTCGAGCCTCCCTTTATATATATTTTTGGCTTCACGTATTCGAATAACGGCAAAGTACATTTATATATGCCCCGTAATTACAATACAGACGTCGTCTCTTATAATAGATAATGGAATTTTTTCGGAAAAAGGATAGCGTTATAACACGAAATACAATCATGAATACGATGTATTTCCTGCACAACAATGGCAGGCTAGAAAAAAAAAAAAACATTAAAAAGAGGTATGGTACCTTTTGAATATATAATCTACAGAAAGAGAGCGTCCCCAAGCCGTACTGTATAATTTATTTCGAAGTAAGAATGTCATTATTTCTTAGTTTGGAGTTGTATTTCCTCGAGAATATACAGTAATACCCATAAGAAGTCGCTTGCATATAACTTTTATCACTCTTTCTTATTCTTTTTATAAAGAAACAAATATTTTCACCCCTACAGATTCTAAAGTTGAATTATCACAATCTCAAATTTATTTAAATAATATATAAAATATCATAATATAACATGGAAACAAGTTATGATGAATTCTTTTAAAGAGGCCAAAATACGGGTGACATTAGCTTGCCAGAAATAAGGAAAGATATAGTTATTCAATACGTAAATAAACTTCGATTAATTCTTATTGAATATGAAAGCCCAAAATAGTGTTAGAGTAAGCCAACCTACATTTCCATCAAACATAAGTTCACATATGGTTCAGAAGATAGAGAAGAAATTATAAATTAGGTCCTTGAGATACTGAACTTAACTAATACATACATTTTACCCGAGATAAAAGAACAACTCGAGTTCCGCGCGAATGCCAGTAGATGTGTGGTAAGTTAAGAAATTTGTGAGAATACACCCTAATTAATATCACTAGAAATTGTTGTTGAGAGGTTGTTTTACCCTCAAAAGAGCACAATATTAGACCTGCAACATCAACTAAAGGCAAAATTCCGAATCCAGTCCCAAATTAGATTAATAAATTTGTAAGAATGCACCATAATTAATAACACTACAACTTGTTCTTGCGTTGTTTTGCCCTCAAAAGAGAACAATATTAGACCTGCTACATCAATTGCATGCAATATTCCGAATCCAGTCCCAAACTAAATTAAGATATTTGTGAAAATACACCATAATTAATAATACTAAAACTTGATGTTGAGTTGTTTTACCCTCAAAAGAGCACAATATCAGACCTGGTACATCAACTAAAGGCAAATTTCCGAATCCAGTCCCAAATTAAATTAAGAATTTGTGAGAATGCACCATAATTAATAACACTACAACTTGTGGTTGAGTTGTTTTGCACTCAACAAGAGCACAATATTAAACCTCATCAACTGAATGCAAAATTCTGAATCCAGTCCTAAACATTTTCAGGCTAGTGGGCCCCTGGCGTGCAGACGGAGTCCTTGCAACCTCCCCCCCCCCTTTTTTTTCCCACTTTAAACTACGTAATAAAACTATGCACTCATTTTTAATGTTTAAATGGAACAATTCATTATTATTATTATTATTATTATTATTATTATTATTATTATTATTATTATTTCATTGTTATTAGTATTGGCCTTATTATCATTATAATTTTCATTATTTTTATTATTATCATTATTATTATTATTAGCCTTATTATCATTATAATTTTCATTATTATTATTTTTATCATTATTATTATTATTATTATTATTATTATTATTATTATTATTATTATTATTATTATTATTATTATTATTATCATTATTATTATTATTATTATTACTGAAGTAATACTGAACATCAGGTTTCCATAAGTGGGTTAAAACAAGTTCCACTGGTTTGTGTTACATTTTTCTAATTTATAACATGAACAAATGTACTTGTAATAGGACAATACGTCACTCAAGTCTATTGAGATGGTTGAAATATAATCACAGCGCAACGCCATAGCAATTATTACAGGCCACATAACCAACAAGGAGAAGAATTGGGTTAAACGTAATTAAAGACTACTAGGGTTAAATGTATTAAAGTTTTTGACGGTCATAATAACGAATAACACACATAAAATCACACATAAACATACATACACACATTTTTATATATACAGTATACATACATACATATATATATATATATATATATATATACAGAGATATATACATACATATATATATATATATAAATATATATATTTATTTATATATGTGTGTATATATATATACATACATATACATATACATATATATATATATATATATATATATATATATATATATATATATATATATATATTTATAATGAGAGAGAGAGAGAGAGAGAGAGAGAGTGAGAGAGAGAGAGAGAGAGAGAGAGAGAGAGAGAGAGAGAGAGAGAGAGAGAGAGAGAGAGAGAGAGATTCATATCTCATAAATTTCCCGATTGTTCATTAAAAACATTACAGGGTAAAAATAAGCGATACGAACTTCAAGAACAGTATATACAATTGAAATTTTGTAATCCTTGAGAGTAAGCTAATAAAATATATAACAGGATTAAAAAAACAAAAAAATTAAATAAAATAAAAAGTCAGCAACTTGAAACTCATTCGGGAGTCTTAAGATGTATAGGATTTTTATTCCCAAACTCTAGTGCTCCGAAGGACACCATATTTTACCAAGGAAAGATATTACTATACAACTAAGTAAACCAGTTTAAGTACATCGGGGAGCTAATTATCTCCAAACATTGCCAAGTAGATCCTGACCCGTGGAAAAAAATGGGAATCTTTTTAACGAGTCTCAGGGTAGATTACGAGAGCACACAGTCATTAACACTGCGGGGATATTTAACATCAACAAACAAATGAAGACGACGGAAACTCGGTAAAAGATTCATATCCTTTTCCTCTTGGTGGGAAAAAAAATGGCATATTTTAAGTACCGCTTGGAGTTTAATGGCACTCTCATCAAATAAGTGAAGACTCCTAAGAAAAATTACCTTTGATACGTTCTGAAGAGAATGTAGTTTTTTTTTTTTTTAAATAAATCTCGTCACTGCCAACATATGAATGACAATTTCTTAATGAAAATTACAGAACAAACTTACTCTCTCTCTCTCTCTCTCTCTCTTCATTATGTCACGAATCAGTAGATGAAGAAAACTCATTTACAGTATATATTGGCATAGACGGAAATCTCTCTCTCTCTCTCTCTCTCTCTCTCTCTCTCTCTCTCTCTCTCTCTCTCTCTCTCTCTCTCTATCATTACAATCACATGAATGAATGAAGTACATAAGGAAAATTCATTTACACTTGCCATGAACGGAGAATCTCTCTCTCTCTCTCTCTCTCTCTCTCTCTCTCTCTCTCTCTCTCTCTCACACATTATAATCACACGAATGAATAAAGTACATGAAGAAAACTCATTTACAATATATATTGGCATAGACGGAAAATCTCTCTCTCTCTCTCTCTCTCTCTCTCTCTCTCTCTCTCTCTCTCTCTCTCTCTCTCCTGTGGTATTAAAATCCGACGAGCGGTGCATCAGGAGAAAAGGGTTTATCTTTCAGCCGGCTTAGGAGCTTAATGGTAGAGAGTTCAGCCCAAAAACCAAATGACCAACGTTCAAATCCAGAAATGGAAGAGGAAGGGCGAGGGGGACATATTCTCTATGAGGGTTCAAAGGTCACCCGTGAGTGGCATGATTGCCAGGTTGGCCTTTTTCAGGCCAAAAAGCTTCAAATTTGGCCTTTTAAAAAAAAAAAAAAAAATTGGTTGGCCGTTAGCAATATCATAAAAACAAAGTTTGTCCTTAAATGTTATATTTTTGGCCATTTTTACTAGTGGGTTGGACTTTTAAAGCTACAGCTGATCAGAAGTTGGCCTTTTCTCACTTAGATAACCTGGCAACCGTGGGTAGAGGCAAGGCACCCGCTATCAGACGACCGAACATGCATACTAATAATTGAGCTCAAAACCTCTTTACCCAAGCAAAAACCAACAAATCCCAGACAGTGGCCCTTAGTGGCTCTGTAAGGGGGCCATACACGGTCGTAACTCGCAGAGATATCAATGTAGCGTTCACCAGCAAATTGTTACGAGAGCGGGTTGAACTCCAAGTACAGATAGCGATTCCCCAACGAACAACACCAAAAGCTAATAACAGCAAACCCAAACAGGAGTTTAGACCTAATTCTTAGACGACTGTTGGAGTTCTGGGAGAATCTTTTGAATGATTTAACCCCCGTCGGAAGAGGATTACCGCAGCAAGGCCACTCCTCTTTTTTACTGTACACAGGAGAGAGAGAGAGAGAGAGAGAGAGAGAGAGAGAGAGAGAGAGAGAGAGAGACAGAGAGAGAGAGAGATTCTCATTTCTCAGAGAAAAACCACTATTAAAATCTCTCTCTCTCTCTCTCTCTCTCTCTCTCTCTCTCTCTCTCTCTCTCTCTCTCTCTCTCTCTCTCTCTCTCTCTTTATATATATATATATATATATATATATATATATATATATATGTACATATATATATATATATATATATATATATATATATATATATATATATATATATATATGTATATATATACTTGATTCATTCATGTGATTTTAATGGAGAGCGAGAGAGAGAGAGAGAGAGAGAGAGAGAGAGAGAGAGAGAGAGAGAGAGAGAGAGAGATCCATTAAAATCACACGAATGAATCAAGTCCATGAAGAAAACTCATTTACAGTATATATTGGCATAGACGGAAAATCGCTCTCTCTTCTCTCTCTGTCAACAATAGAATTCCCCACCAATAAACAGGAGGGAAAGTGTTATCCAAATCACGATCGTCGAAAGATGCATGTGTTTTTAAAGTAACAGTCATGAAGAAAGCGCTGCCTGTAAGTGGTTAGAGAGAGAGAGAGAGAGAGAGAGAGAGAGAGAGAGAGAGAGAGAGAAGGCTTTAAAATTTAAAAATACATTACTAAAAATGTACATTATTCCAAGTGCAAACAAGAGAGAGAGAGAGAGAGAGAGAGAGAGAGAGAGAGAGAGAGAGAGAGAGAGAGAGAGAGAGAAGGTTTCAAAATTTCAGGATACAACGTTACTAAAAATGTACATTATTCCGAATGCAAACAAAATTGAAAATTATGTATTTGCACGACACATGCAGAGAGAGAGAGAGAGAGAGAGAGAGAGAGAGAGAGAGAGAGAGCAGCAACGGCTTGCACACTGTGTTTATCCATCGCTTGAAGGTAGGCTCTCACGAATGACAGTACACAAACATATTCCAAAGGGCTTTGAATAAGTAAGATCAGCCAAACCATTCCCTTTACAGTGAAAGGAATCAATATACCTTACTTCTTCTTCCAGGCGAGATGGAGGGTAAGGGTTAGAGGATGGATGAGGGGAGGGTAAAACATATTCTGGGCTGAAGTGAGGGGAAAGAGAAGAATACCCTCTAGGTTTGTTTAATGGATGAGGCATACTGAGGAGGGAAGCATCAGTTTGGACTTTCTATTTCATCTCATCACTGCTATAACCTTTTTTATTATTATTATTATTATTATTATTATTATTATTATTATTACTTGCTAAGCTACAACCCTAGTTGGAAAAGCAGGATGTTGTGAGCGATCAGGCTAGTCGACCACATCACCATCCTGCATTGGCCAGCGAAGTGATGAAATTGGCCATGACCTACAAATGAGTTGACGTGTACGAGGCCTTTGTCCTGCAATGGACTAGAAAGTTACTGGCTGAATTTGTTGTTTTTGATATTTATTCTGGAATCTGTACCAGAAGTATGTAATTTTATATAAATCTAATGAATCAAAGTGTAATTCCATATACTGAAGGTGTGCAAACATGAATTTGTTAGGGCACTGAATTAGTAAATGATAATGTGAGTTGTGGAATGATCTTCCTAATCGGGTAGTTGAATCAGTAGAACTTCAAAAGTTCAAAGTTGCAGCAAATGTTTTCATGTTGAATAGGCTGACATAAGTCTTTTTATAGTCTGTATATGAATTATCTGTTTTAATGTTGTTAATTATTTTTCTTTTAATATTTTACTTAAATTTTTCATTACCTCTTAAATCGTTTATTTTTCCTTATTTCCTTTCCTCACTGGGCTATTTTTCCCTGTTGGAGCTCTCGGGCTTGTAGCATCTTGCTTTTCCAACAAGGGTTGTAGCTTTGCTGGTAATAATAATAATAATAATAATAATAATAATAATAATAATAATAATAATAATAATAATAATTGCATATCGTATACCTGACTCAGCATAAAGCCAGAAGATGATCCAGATTCCAGTAAGAACTAGGATAATTAGCTCATTAATGTCTCATTTTCGAAGATATGCATGAATAACAAGGGGAAGCAATTTCGATAAAGATTGTTCTCAACACATAATAGCAGATGTTAATTTCTTATAATTATTATTGTTATATATATTACAAGAGATTCCGTCAGAATTAATTTAAATTAGCTATAAAGAAATTATAATAAATCAAGAAAACTGCTAACAAGGTATCTTTATCTCTATGATCCAAGACAGTAATCATATATTTAATCTTTCCAAGGATCTCAATTCCAAGCTACAAAAATTCTTGATGGCAAACTCATTCATCATCATCTACAAACCTATTGAAGGAAAAGGCCTCAGTTAAATTTCACCATCTTGAGCTTTTAAATCAATACTTCTCCATTCATCATCTCTAATTTCGCGCTTCATAGTCCTCAGCCATGTAGGTCTGGGACCTCCATCTCTTCTAGTGGCTTGTGGAGCCATGTAAGTCTGGGACTTCCATCTCTTCTATTGTCTTGTGGAGCCATGTAGCTCTGGGTCTTCCTACTCTTCTAGTGTCTTGTGGAGCCATGTAGGTCTGGGACTTCCATCTCTTCTAGTGTCTTTTGAAGCCATGTTGGTCTGGGACTTCCAACTCTTCTAGTGCCTTGTGGAGCCATGTAGGTCTGGGTCTTCCAACTCTTCTAGTGCCTTGTGGAGCCATGTAGGTCTGGGTCTTCCAACTCTTCTGGTGCCTTGTGGAGCCATGTAGGTATGGGACTTCCAACTCTTCTGGTGCCTTGTGGAGCCATGTAGGTCTGGGTCTTCCAACTCTTCTGGTGCCTTGTGGAGCCATGTAGGTCTGGGTCTTCCAACTCTTCTAGTGCCTAGTGGAGCCATGTAGGTCTGGGTCTTCCAACTATTCTAGAGCCTTGTGGAGCCGTGTAGGTCTGGGACTTCCAACTCTTCGGGTGCCTTGTGGAGCCATGTAGGTCTGGGTCTTCCAACTCTTCTGGTGCCTTGTGAAGCCATGTAGGTATGGGACTTCCAACTCTTCTGGTGCCTTGTGGAGCCATGTAGGTATGGGACTTCCATCTCTTCTATTGTCTTGTGGAGCCATGTAGCTCTGGGTCTTCCCACTCTTCTAGTGTCTTGTGGAGCCATGTAGGTCTGGGACTTCCATCTTTTCTAGTGTCTTTTGAAGCCATGTTGGTCTGGGACTTCCAACTCTTCTAGTGCCTTGTGGAACCATGTAGGTCTGGGTCTTCCAACTCTTCTGGTGCCTTGTGGAGCCATGTAGGTCTGGGTCTTCCAACTCTTCTAGTGCCTAGTGGAGCCATGTAGGTCTGGGTCTTCCAACTCTTCTAGTGCCTAGTGGAGCCATGTAGGTCTGGGTCTTCCAACTCTTCTGGTGCCTTGTGGAGCCATGTAGGTCTGGGTCTTCCAACTCTTCTGGTGCCTTGTGGAGCCATGTAGGTCTGGGTCTTCCAACTCTTCTAGTGCCTAGTGGAGCCATGTAGGTCTGGGTCTTCCAACTATTCTAGAGCCTTGTGGAGCCGTGTAGGTCTGGGACTTCCAACTCTTCGGGTGCCTTGTAGAGCCATGTAGGTATGGGACTTCCAACTCTTCTGGTGCCTTGTGGAGCCATGTAGGTCTGGGTCTTCCAACTCTTCTGGTGCCTTGTGGAGCCATGTAGGTCTGGGTCTTCCAACTCTTCTGGTGCCTTGTGGAGCCATGTAGGTCTGGACTTCCAACTCTTCGGGTGCCTTGTGGAGCCATGTAGGTATGGGACTTCCAACTCTTCTGGTGCCTTGTGGAGCCATGTAGGTCTAGGTCTTCCAACTCTTCTAGTGCCTAGTGGAGCCATGTAGGTCTGGGTCTTCCAACTCTTCTAGAGCCTTATGGAGCCATGTAGGTCTGGGTCTTCCAACTCTTATGGTGCCTTGTGGAGCCATGTAGGTCTGGGTCTTCCAACTATTCTAGAGCCTTATGGAGCCATGTAGGTCTGGGTCTTCCAACTCTTCTGGTGCCTTGTGGAGCCATGTAGGTCTGGGTCTTCCAACTCTTCTGGTGCCTTGTAGAGCCATGTAGGTCTGGGTCTTCCAACTCTTCTGGTGCCTTGTGGAGCCATGTAGGTCTGGGTCTTCCAACTCTTCTAGTGCCTTGTGGAGCCATGTAGGTCTGGACTTCCAACTCTTCTAGTGCCTTGTGGAGCCATGTAGGTCTAGGTCTTCCAACTCTTCTAGTGCCTTGTGGAGCCATGTAGGTCTGGGTCTTCCAACTATTCTAGAGCCTTGTGGAGCCATGTAGGTCTGGGTCTTCCAACTCTTCTGGTGCCTTGTGGAGCCATGTAGGTCTGGGTCTTCCAACTCTTCTGGTGCCTTGTGGAGCCATGTAGGTCTGGGTCTTCCAACTCTTCTGGTGCCTTGTGGAGCCATGTAGGTATGGGACTTCCAACTCTTCTAGTGCCTTGTGGAGCCATGTAGGGCTGGCCCGTCCAACTCTTCTAGTGCCTTGTGGAGCCATGTAGGTCTGGGTCTTCCAACTCTTCTAGTGCCTTGTGGAGCCATGTAGGTCTGGGTCTTCCAACTCTTCTAGTGCCTTGTGGAGCCATGTAGGGCTGGCCCGTCCAACTCTTATGGTGCCTTGTGGAGCCATGTAGGTCTGGACTTCCAACTCTTCTAGTGCCTTGTGGAGCCATGTAGGTCTGGGTCTTCCAACTCTTCTGGTGCCTTGTGGAGCCATGTAGGTCTGGGTCTTCCAACTCTTCTGGTGCCTTGTGGAGCCATGTAGGTCTGGACTTCCAACTCTTCTAGTGCCTTGTGGAGCCATGTAGGTCTAGGTCTTCCAACTCTTCTAGTGCCTTGTGGAGCCATGTAGGTCTAGGTCTTCCAACTCTTCTAGTGCCTTGTGGAGCCATGTAGGTCTGGACTTCCAACTCTTCTAGTGCCTTGTGGAGCCATGTAGGTCTAGGTCTTCCAACTCTTCTAGTGCCTTGTGGAGCCATGTAGGTCTAGGTCTTCCAACTCTTCTAGTGCCTTGTGGAGCCATGTAGGTCTGGGTCTTCCAAATCTTCTGGTGCCTTGTGGAGCCATGTAGGTCTGGGTCTCCCAACTCTTCTGGTGCCTTGTGGAGCCATGTAGGTCTGGGTCTTCCAACTCTTCTGGTGCCTTGTGGAGCCATGTAGGTCTGGAATTCCAACTCTTCTAGTGCCTTGTGGAGCCATGTAGGTCTGGGTCTTCCAACTTTTCTGGTGCCTTGTGGAGCCATGTAGGTCTGGACTTCCAACTCTTCTAGTGCCTTGTGGAGCCATGTAGGTCTGGGTCTTCCAACTCTTCTAGTGCCTAGTGGAGCCATGTAGGTCTGGGTCTTCCAACTATTCTAGAGCCTTATGGAACCATGTAGGTCTGAGACTTCCAACTCTTCTGGTGCCTTGTGGAGCCATGTAGGTCTGGGTCTTCCAACTCTTCTGGTGCCTTGTAGAGCCATGTAGGTCTGGGTCTTCCAACTCTTCTGGTGCCTTGTGGAGCCATGTAGGTCTGGGTCTTCCAACTCTTCTAGTGCCTTGTGGAGCCATGTAGGTCTGGACTTCCAACTCTTCTGGTGCCTTGTGGAGCCATGTAGGTCTGGGTCTTCCAACTCTTCGGGTGCCTTGTGGAGCCATGTAGGTCTGGAATTCCAACTCTTCTAGTGCCTTGTGGAGCCATGTAGGTCTGGGTCTTCCAACTCTTCTGGTGCCTTGTGGAGCCATGTAGGTCTGGGTCTTCCAACTCTTCTGGTGCCTTGTGGAGCCATGTAGGTCTGGACTTCCAACTCTTCTAGAGCCTTATGGAGCCATGTAGGTCTGGGTCTTCCAACTCTTATGGTGCCTTGTGGAGCCATGTAGGTCTGGGTCTTCCAACTATTCTAGAGCCTTATGGAGCCATGTAGGTCTGGGTCTTCCAACTCTTCTGGTGCCTTGTGGAGCCATGTAGGTCTGGGTCTTCCAACTCTTCTGGTGCCTTGTAGAGCCATGTAGGTCTGGGTCTTCCAACTCTTCTGGTGCCTTGTGGAGCCATGTAGGTCTGGGTCTTCCAACTCTTCTAGTGCCTTGTGGAGCCATGTAGGTCTGGACTTCCAACTCTTCTAGTGCCTTGTGGAGCCATGTAGGTCTAGGTCTTCCAACTCTTCTAGTGCCTTGTGGAGCCATGTAGGTCTGGGTCTTCCAACTATTCTAGAGCCTTGTGGAGCCATGTAGGTCTGGGTCTTCCAACTCTTCTGGTGCCTTGTGGAGCCATGTAGGTCTGGGTCTTCCAACTCTTCTGGTGCCTTGTGGAGCCATGTAGGTCTGGGTCTTCCAACTCTTCTGGTGCCTTGTGGAGCCATGTAGGTATGGGACTTCCAACTCTTCTAGTGCCTTGTGGAGCCATGTAGGGCTGGCCCGTCCAACTCTTCTAGTGCCTTGTGGAGCCATGTAGGTCTGGGTCTTCCAACTCTTCTAGTGCCTTGTGGAGCCATGTAGGTCTGGGTCTTCCAACTCTTCTAGTGCCTTGTGGAGCCATGTAGGGCTGGCCCGTCCAACTCTTATGGTGCCTTGTGGAGCCATGTAGGTCTGGACTTCCAACTCTTCTAGTGCCTTGTGGAGCCATGTAGGTCTGGGTCTTCCAACTCTTCTGGTGCCTTGTGGAGCCATGTAGGTCTGGGTCTTCCAACTCTTCTGGTGCCTTGTGGAGCCATGTAGGTCTGGACTTCCAACTCTTCTAGTGCCTTGTGGAGCCATGTAGGTCTAGGTCTTCCAACTCTTCTAGTGCCTTGTGGAGCCATGTAGGTCTAGGTCTTCCAACTCTTCTAGTGCCTTGTGGAGCCATGTAGGTCTGGACTTCCAACTCTTCTAGTGCCTTGTGGAGCCATGTAGGTCTAGGTCTTCCAACTCTTCTAGTGGCTTGTGGAGCCATGTAGGTCTAGGTCTTCCAACTCTTCTAGTGCCTTGTGGAGCCATGTAGGTCTGGGTCTTCCAAATCTTCTGGTGCCTTGTGGAGCCATGTAGGTCTGGGTCTCCCAACTCTTCTGGTGTCTTGTGGAGCCATGTAGGTCTGGGTCTTCCAACTCTTCTGGTGCCTTGTGGAGCCATGTAGGTCTGGAATTCCAACTCTTCTAGTGCCTTGTGGAGCCATGTAGGTCTGGGTCTTCCAACTCTTCTGGTGCCTTGTGGAGCCATGTAGGTCTGGGTCTTCCAACTCTTCTGGTGCCTTGTGGAGCCATGTAGGTCTGGACTTCCAACTCTTCTAGTGCCTTGTGGAGCCATGTAGGTCTGGGTCTTCCAACTCTTCTAGTGCCTAGTGGAGCCATGTAGGTCTGGGTCTTCCAACTATTCTAGAGCCTTATGGAACCATGTAGGTCTGGGACTTCCAACTCTTCTAGTGCCTTGTGGAACTATGTAGGTCTGGGTCTTCCAACTCTTCTAGTGCCTTGTGGAGCCATGTAAGTCTGGGTCTTCCAAATCTTCTAGTGCCTTGTGGAGCCATGTAGGTCTGGGTCTTCCAACTCTTCTAGTGCCTTGTGGAGCCATGTAGGTCTGGGTCTTCCAACTCTTCTAGTGCCTTGTGGAGCCATGTAGGGCTGGCCCGTCCAACTCTTCTAGTGCCTTGTGGAGCCATGTAGGTCTGGGTCTTCCAACTCTTCTAGTACCTTGTGGAACCATGTAGGGCTGGCCCGTCCAACTCTTCTAGTGCCTTGTGGAGCCATGTAGGTCTGGGTCTTCCAGCTCTTCTAGTGCCTTGTGGAACAATGTAGGTCTGGGTCTTCCAACTCTTCTAGTGCCTTGTAGAGCCCAGTTGCATGTTTTGTGAACTAATCTGTTTGGTATCAACAACCACGAAATAACATAAATTTAGGACATATTCCATCCAATTTCGAAAACACCATGACGAATGTGAATGAAATTTGTCAAGAATTCGCTCACGTAAGCGATTTTTGATCACTGTGATTTGTTACCTATCAGTAGACGTTCGTGGATTGACACGGTCACTTTAACAGGAGTTGGGTTCATTTATCCGATATGGTTGAATATAAATGACATTGAGCAAAAAAAAATTTTTTTTTTATAATCGCATTTATAATCTCTAGTTAATACGTTTATTGAATTTCAGGGAAGATTAATCTTCAGCGAAAATTGATGCACTCGATAAATAGTTTCATATATGAATAAATATTATAAAATCAAAATAAAAGCTTGTTTATATTTAGTTTAACCGTGTTGTACGATATAATTAAATCTACTTGCAATTTCATAAGAGAAAAATCATCTTTATTTAGGTTTCAAAGGGTTTTTAAAATTTAGGAAAAAGGACAAATAAAAAATAGATTAGACATAACACCTAAAAATTAATTGGAGTAAAAAATTCCTTGGAAAAAAAATTGGAGAGTATAAAACTCCTTAAAAAATTTATAAATTGGAGAGGATAAAATTCCTTGAAAAAAAAAATTGGATATTATAAAATTCCTTAAAATATTGGAGTATAAAATTCCTTAAAAAAATTGGAGAGTATAAAATTCCTTAAAAAATTGAAGAGTATAAAATTCCCTAAAAAAATAAATTGGAGAGTATAAAATTCCTTAAATAAAAAGACAAACTTAATCATCTTTATCTTTTATCAATCAACACTTTAAAACGCTGCGCGCAGATTTGGGAATAATGACCATTATATCTACAGTAACTTTGTTACTCACAGTAGACGCTTCATATATGCATTTATATACACTGTTAAAAACATGCATTAAAAAAACGGTAAATGTCTGACAACATTTATTCCACAAGTTTTACCGTTTTAAACGGATATATTGACGTAAAGAAGTAATATTACGCTCACCAAATCGTAAAATATAATCAATATAGGGTAAACTTACGGTCGCCTGTATTTTACTGAAATACTTTTGAGAACTATTTTTTTACAGAGAATTTCCGATTAAAATTACGGTTTTTTTTTTTTTTTTAACATTGTACATAACACTAATAAACCATATAGAGATTTCCAAATAATTGTTTAATCTCTGATCATAGTTAAATATGGATAGAAGGTGGATATCTCAAGTTTTTATATCCACCTCAGAATGAAAGTGTTGGAGTTTGTGTTAGCTTTAAGGAGAAGCTAGTTAATTACGATATGTAAAACAAATTAAAGTATAGATTAAGCATAGAATATTTCATTTAAAACCATATTTCACTTAAAAAAATATTTCATCTAACAAAAAAATTTTCATTTAAAAAAAAAATACGAACAGTAAGTAATAAGGAGCAACAGATTTGTGTGCTGAATCATTATCAAACTCCAGTGTACACGAGCCGTCAAAAATGACGACTAAATATTTTTATAGATACGCATACACACAAACATATGTATCCCTTCCCATCACCTACTCCTTTCATAACTACAACACGCTAGTTTGGGCAATTTGTGGGAGATTGTTGTTTTCCGAGTGCTTGCCGTTCAGCGGGACAGGATATATATATATATATATATATATATATATATATATATATATATATATATATATATATATATATATATATATATATAGATATAGATATATATATAGATATAGATATATATATATATATATATATATATATATATATATATATATATATATATATATATATATATAGATATAGATATATATATAGATATAGATATATATATATATATATATATATATATATATATATATATATATGTATATATATACTGTATATATATATATATATATATATATATATATATATATATATATATATATATACATATATATGTATATATATATATATATATATATGTATATATATACATATATATAATATATATGTATATATATAAATGTATATATATATATATATGTATAAATATATATGTAATATACATATATATATATATATATATATATATATATATATATATATATATACATATCTTTTTATAGTTTATATATGAATGATCTGCTTTAATGGTGTTACTATTCTTAAACTATTTTATTTGTTTATAGCTTCTCATATAGTTTATTTATGAATTATTTCTTTTCCTCGCTGGGCTATTATTCCTGTTGGCGTCCTTGGGCTTATAGCATCTTGCTTTTCCAACTAAGTTAGCTAATAATAAGAATAATAATAATAATAATAATAATAATAATAATAATAATAGTCAGACAAACTTTTGTTAGAGTCCAATAAGCGACCTTTATACGACTTCGGAAAAGCATGATATATTGAATAGTCTTTGTGTCCAATGACAAAAACGTCAAAGTTTTTTTTTTTTTTTTTAATCAATCGAGCATATTTGCCGATTCATTTACTTGAAAATATTAAAATGAAGTCGTAAATGCAGCCATATATATATTGCACCCATATAACCAATTCACATTTCACTTTGGTTGTGGTGGCCGATGTGGTAACGACCTTGACTAGTGAATGCCAGACTAGGGTCCGAGTCCCGCTCAAACTCGATAGTTTCTTTGATGGCTGCAACCTCACTATCCTTCTGAGCCAAGGAGGGGGGAGGGAGCCGATAGGTCTATCTGCTGAGTCATCATCAGCCATTGTCTGGCCCTCCTTGGTCCTAACTTGGGAGGAGAGGGGGCTTGGGCGCTTGTCATATGTATATATGGTCCGTCTTTAGGGCATTGTCCTACTTGATAGGACAAGGTCACTGTCCCTTGCCTCTGCCATTCATGAGCAGCCTTTAAAACCTTTAAATGATAGAATTTTATAACCACCTTCCTATGGATGGGATAGCTACTCTTGGAAATATTAGCATTGTAAAGTTTTACAAACCAATAAAAACTATACGAGGTAATAATAGATATTGATTTCTTGAAATAATTCAAAAGCATTAACTCTTACCTCATATATTTTCTGACTTCCATTAAAATTTGACAATGAAATCTCTGATAATGTATAAATCATAAAAGTGGTTTCCTGAATATCTATC
>NC_090737.1:8885542-8905542 GCF_036898095.1 Palaemon carinicauda
CTCTCTCTCTCTCTCTCTCTCTGTATATATATATATATATATATATATATATATATATATATATATATATATATATATTTATATATACATATGTATAAATATATATATATATATATATATATATATATATATATATATATATATATATATATATATATACACACATAGGCTATATATATGTATAGTACTCACACTCTCTCTCTCTCTCTCTCTCTCTCTCTCTCTCTCTCTCTCTCTCTCTCTCTCTCTCTCTCTCTCTCTCTCACTGTATATATATATACATATGTATAAATATATATATATATATATATATACACATATATATATGTATAGTACTCTCTCTCTCTCTCTCTCTCTCTCTCTCTCTCTCTCTCTCTCTCTCTCTCTCTCTCTCTCTCTCTATGGAGGTCTACTTCGGGGGTATCAACTGATTTATAAACGAATTAATAAACAAGCTGAACCTTGCTTACACATTTATTTTTGTTGTACAAACTCCTTTTTAATTCATTATTGTATGGATAAAGATTACTCTTATACACTTTCTACTTTTTCTAAAATGACTGGTCTGTTGCAAAGATAAGACATATTAGCTGATTTAATATTAACCTCACTTAGCCAAATATTGTAAGATATCACACGTGTGTACATTACTGCATGTTTTCTTTGCCAGATTTGCTTTCTCACTAACTGTAGAACAAAATAGGGACAAACAGATTCATTTAGCAAGCAACGAACAGAGTAAATACATCAATGTCATATACATTTAGCAAGCAACGAACAGAGTAAATACATCGATGTCATATACATTTAGCATACAACGAACATAGTAAATACATCAATGTCATATACTAAGTTCTGAACTTACCATATACATACACTAACTGTAGAACAAAATAGGGGCAAACAGATTCATTTACCAATCAATGAACAGAACAAACACACCAATGCCGTAAACTAAGTTCTGAACTTAGTGCTATTCATATGCATACAATTATTGGATTAAGGTAAAATCAATCTGGCTTTAGTATAAATGGCATAATGGGATTGAGTGCGTTATGTAACTTCCTGTGTGTTGTAGGGACGCAAACAAGTGAGAGAGAGAGAGAGAGAGAGAGAGAGAGAGAGAGAGAGAGAGAGAGAGAGAGAGAGAATTATATATTTACCAGATGACATATCAAACACCAATACTTAATTAAGAAAAGGGACGATAAAAGGTCCTTAGATGTATTGAAAAAATAATAAATACGAGGAAATAAAAAAGTTAATTGGAAATCACTATCATAAAAGTGTCACAGGAAAGGGAAAAAACATAAAATACAGAAAATTATAAAAAAAAAAGTTCAAAACAAAAAGAAAAAACAATAATGAGAGCCTTATTAGGAGAAAAATAAAACTACCATTAAAAGTAAATTAAAAAAAAAATAGAACGTGGTGTACAAAACGAGGAACGCCTTTCAAAATGAGGTTTTTATTAAAAAAAAACACACACACACACACACACACACACCAACAACAACAAACAAACAAACATATCCTGAGATATTCCTTTCAGAATCCAGCCACTCAACTTCTAGCCGAATTAACGTTCCTTTAATACAAGCCATTATCAAGACCAAGACGTCAATACTCTCTGCATATTGACAATGAATCTAAATTTAATTAATGCTTCTAGGTAGTAGGAGTAATGAAGCTAGGAATATGATTAATTACAAAGAAAGGCATACGGAATTTGCCTTTTGTTAGGAATAATCTCTCGAGGGGAGGATTATTAAGTATGTCTTAAGAGCTTAAAATAATCACGGTGATATGAGTAGTAATAACAGTATCAATATTTGTTATCATTAAGCTATTGTTATTTAATTACTCAGTCCTTTTACTTACTTTTACGGCTGTTTTTCCAGTCCCATGTAGCAGGGGAACCCCACTCTCTACAGGACCTCCACTGTCGTTTTACCTTGTTCGTTCAGCGTAATATAATATTTCATATCACAAATTGTTCATTTACTGTTAAATCGGCACTGTTATATGACTGATAAAATAAGAAAGTCTTCAGTTTCCTCTCAAAAGCCTTTATGTTTTCAATCATTCGGATGTCATGTCTACTTTCCTCTTGGTAATGGTAGAAGAGACTTTTTAGCTATGGTAAGCAGCTCTTCTGGGAGAGGGCCACTCCAAAATCGAATCATTGTTCTCTGGTCTTAGGTAGAGCCATGACCTTTGTATCATGGCTTTCTACTGTCTTGGATTTGAGTTCTCACGCTTGCCGGTACACTCGGACTTTGTCTTGTGTCTTGAAGTTTTTATAGTTTATATGTGAAGGATCTAATTCAATGTTGTCACTGTTCTTGAAATATCTTATTTTCATTGTTCATTCTTCTTTCGTAGTTTATTTATATCCTTGTTTCCTTTCCTCACGGGGTTATTTTTCCCTGTTGGAACCCTTGGGGTTAAAGCATCTTGCTTTTCCAACTAGGATTATAGCCTAGCTTGCAATAATAATAATAATAATAATAATAATAATAATAATAATAATAATAATAATAATAATAATGATAATAATAACGTGAATGAATTATGATTTCTAAAGAATTTACTACAGCAAATACAGATCTACTCTAGTGTATGATGCAGGAACATCCTTTTGTGCTGTAGGAAATCTAGAAAATTCTAGAACGAATCGAAGGATTAGAATAACGCATGTCCCTATGCCAAGAACTTATTGTCTCTATCATCAATCATTATTTTGATGATGATGATTAATTATCCTCATCATCATCATCATCATCATCATCATCATCATCATCATCATTATTATTATTATTATTATTATTATTATTATTATTATTATTATTACTTGCTAAGTTACAACCGTAGTTGGTAAAGCAAGATGCTATAAGCCCAAATGCTCCAACAGGGAAAAATACCGTAATTTCTTCCAGTGTAAGTACACCAGTAAATATACGCAATACAAACCAAGAACAAACCTCTCTCTCTCTCTCTCTCTCTCTCTCTCTCTCTCTCTCTCTCTCTCTCTCAGGTAAGCAAATAATCTAAATGTTTTACGTTACAAATCACTTCCAATTGTTACAACTAATACGAATAAATTTCAACGATTTGATTACTGTAATCAGAATATGAAATTATTCTAATTGATATATCTTAAATTTAATTTTAATAATATATGACCTATAAAAATTCCTTAGGATTGTCTTTAATTGAACCTTCTACATTTAATATTATCATTATAAAACTGTCCAAATAAATATGCTAGAGCCAGAAGGAATAGACACAATTAATAAAGTGATAAACACGTAATTTTAATTACATATTAGCAGGAAAACATTAATCAAAACCTCCCCTGGAAAAGAAGTGATTATTACGTCATATGAACAAAGACGTATGGGACTGGCTTTATTGATAAATAATGTAATATACTGTAGGTACCCAGGGTAATGAAAACAAAAAGAGAAAAATATTGATATCAAGAATGATTCTAAATATTTGAATAAAAAAAATCGATTAGAGAATAACACTTCAATTAAAAAAAAAATTAGATTAGAAAATAACACTTCAATTAGAAAATAACACTTCAAGTAAAAACACTTCAATAAAAAAAAAACTTCGCTACAACAGAGGAGAAACTAAATGAAACGGTGAATCACTGATATACAGTGTATCTAATTTACGGGAAAATCTAAGCAAAATATTGTTATGCAGAATTGAACATTCCATATGCTTCTCTGACAAATTATGAAAGAAATTTTCAATTCAATAATTTTTGGGGATTACCAAATAGAACGAGATTCATGCATATTTCTTTGAGGTTTTATGGACTTTGTCGAAATTATGGTACTTACATATTTGAAGAGAGTGAATTATTATAATTATTATTATTATTATTATTATTATTATTATTATTATTATTATTATTACTACTACTACTACTACTACTACTACTACTACTACTACTATTATCTAAGCTACAACCCTAATTGGAAAAGCCCAATGCTATAAGCCCAGGGGCTCCAACAAGGAAAATAGCCCAGTTAGGAAAGGAAACAAGGAAAAATAAAATAATTTAAGAAGAGTAACAACATTAAAATAAATATCTCCTCTATAAACTATAAAAACTTTAACAAAACGAGAATAAGATAAATAAGATATAATATTCTGCCCGAGTGTACCCTCAAGCAAGAGACCTCTTAATTTTTCCCATCAAACATATAATCAGGCATTTTCATAGCACATAGTAAATTAATACGTATACTGACGCAGCTCTTGCTAAGCTATGGAATCAGTATAAACAATAGCTTATAGCTTAGTTTCAATAATTTAATGGTACACATAAAATCACTATTAAGACAACATAAACTAAACTAAAAAAACGCATAAAACTACTTATTTCACAAATCATTAAACAATTATTTGTAAAGATTTAGAATATCAAATTATAAAGCACGATGTTAAAAAATAATATCATCAATAAAATAGTTATTTCGGACATATTAACACACCAATGGATTTTGCATAATAATTCAGTGCTTATTCGGTAAAATAACTAAATACTTATTTCTGTTATAGAGACAAAAGTGTTTTTTTTTCTTTTCACAAGTATAGAGTTTAAAAAGTATGGATTAATTATGAACACGAAAATGAAAAGGAAAGCTCATATCAAAGACGAGAGATAATGAATTAGATACACGAGTGACAGAGGAATACTGACGATAGAGAGAGAGAGAGAGAGAGAGAGAGAGAGAGAGAGAGAGAGAGAGAGAGAGAGAGAGAGAAAGAGAGAGAGAGAGAGAGAGAATATTCCCTCAGATATTTTAAGAAAAAGACTCATGTGCAGACCAGAGGTAATGAATTAGATACACGAGTAAGAGGAATACTGACGAGAGAGAGAGAGAGAGAGAGAGAGAGAGAGAGAGAGAGAGAGAGAGAGAGAGAGAGAGAGAGAGAATATTCCCTCAGATATTTTAAGAAAAAGAATCATGTACAGACCAGAGGTAATGAATTAGATACACCAGTAACAGAGGAATACTGAGAGAGAGAGAGAGAGAGAGAGAGAGAGAGAGAGAGAGAGAGAGAGAGAGAGAGAGAGAGAGAGAGAGAGAGAATATTCCCTCAGATATTTTAAGAAAAGGAATCACGTGCATACCAACCCATCGATCAGGTAACCTGGGGAGAGCATTAGTCATGTCTGTAATGTCATTATGAACTGCAAACTCAGTTATTTACCACCAAAAGAAAACCTTCCTTTTCGAGAACCGTGAAATATTATTATTATTATTATTATTATTATTATTAATTATCAATTATTATTATGATCATTATTATGATAATGATTATTATGAAGATGATGATGATGATGATGATGATTATTAATATTATTATTATTACTTGCTAAAGCTAAAACCATAGTTGGAAAAGCAAGATGCTACAGGCCCAGCAACAGGGAAAATAGCCCAGTGAGGAAAGGAAACAAGGAAAAATAAAATATTTTAAGAACAGTAACAGCATTAAAATAAACATTTCCTATATAAGCTAAAAAAAAATAAAATAAAAAAAAAAGAGGAAGAGAAATAAGATAGAATAGCGTGCCCGAGTGTTCCCTCAAGCAAAAGGGCACAGGGAAAAAGTGATCGCCTCTGAGAGTAAGAAAATGAACTCATTTAGTGCCTAAGAAATTTATGGGTCAAGTCTGTCGGTCAACCAAAAATTCTAAGATTTTTTAAGGTTAATGTTGTTTTTAGAAATTCTCCTACTGTAAAAATGTATTTTGATAAAGAGCTTTCTTTTAGACAGTGTAGGTTGCATATATGAAATTCCATGAACTTCCAACTTAGGATTGGTGAATTCCACAAGCAGTGAAATAAAAAACAAAAAATAAAAAAAATTATTACTTTTAAATATAATGTTCATCCTATCATTCAAAATTTCCTTCAGGTAAAGCCGAGATACCCTATCAGTAATTGATTTAGTCAAAGATACTACCTGACGTAAATTCATTGTAAAAGTGTGTTATACAATTTGGTTATCAGTGTAAAACTGCAAATACGCACGGAACTTCCAATGAATCACTATGGATAAGCTTCTATAGTCATTCTATTTAGTGAGGCAGATTTACACGGACTAGTTGGGGTGCCTTTTTAGCTCGGAAAAGTTTCCTGATCGCTGATTGGTTGGACAAGATAGAAACTTTTCCGAGCTAAATGGGCACCGCTGCGAGTCTGTGGAATTGCGCCTCATTAAAACAAAAATAATATAAGCCATCAATTGAAATGAGAAAATTTTGGGGGAATTCTAAAGTAAAAAGATTTATCTCCAAATGTGTGATTTAATTCAATAAACACCGATGAGGTATCGAGTAAAAGGTTCGGTACGCAATATCACTTGAAATTGTCGTGTCCTATTAAAGCAATTAACATCAACATCTAATTTTTCGTGGAACTGTCTATAATTCTCATGTATATTGACTATGTATGATTTCAAACGGCATACTTTTTACCATATATATCATTATATTTACCCTTTGTTTTCCGCTTTTCTTAAAGGCACTGGCTTCTTTCTCTGCTATCTAATTAGTTTTGTGCAGTGGTGGATTTTATGAGCAGAGATAATAATAATAATAATAATAATAATAATAATAATAATAATAATAATAATAATAATAATAATAACAATATTAATAAAAATAATATCAATAATAATATATCTATTTACACAGGTCCTTCCCCAAATTTTGGGTGGTAGCCGACATCAAACAAAGGAACGAAAGGGGACCTTTACTACCTCCAATCCTCACAGCCTGACGAGGGATTCAGCCGAATTTGGCTGGTACTACTAAATAATAATAATAATAATAATAATAATAATAACAATAATAATAATAATAATATCAATAATAATCTATCTATTCACCAAGGTAGGTCCTTCTACCAATTTTGGGGGGTAGCCGACATCAAACAAAGGAACGAAAGGGGACCTTTAGTCTCTCCGCTCCTCCTAGCCTGACGAGGGGTTCAGCCGAATTTGGCTGGTACTACTACTACTACTACTACTACTACTACTAATAATAATAATAATAATAATAATAATAATAACATCTGTTTAACAATAATAATAACGATAATGAATATAATACCTGTTTTCCATTAATACGCTAAAGGGGTGGGTGTTTTTAAGATTTCCTTACTACAACAAATAATAATAATAATAATAATAATAATAATAATAATAATAATAATAATAATAATAATAATAATAATAATAATAACATCTGTTCAACGATAATAATAACGATAATAAATATAATACCTGTTTTCCATTAATACGCTAAAGGGGTGATTTTTTTTTTTTTAGATTTCCCCTAATTATATTAATTCTTTGCGAGCATTCAATTGCGTAACAGCATAAGTGATCTACCGAAAACCCATTAACGAATGCAAATAAATATGAGCTTTAGAATTAGAGATTACCGTGGTGTGATGAAATTAAATTTGTGCGTGGAAAAATTCGGGGTAAAAATGATTAGGATATGGAAAAGCATAAAAATTATATTTCAAAATTAAAATGGTTCTTGATAGCGAAGAAAATAATGTGGAAAATTAAAATGTCGCCCCTGTTAATATATTTAATTAACGTAGTATAAGGGGATAAAACGGAGAAATTTGATTAGTCTGTAAAATAATCTGAACTATATAAAAATATATATTAATAAAATGTATCTGAGTTGAAGCATGTATAAAAATATAGATAAAAAAAATTAGTGGTGCATTCTGTGTATATCTAAAATTCCATTAAGGCCCATAAAGACAGCATGGCGTGTTTCCAGATATGAGGGTAAAATGATGAGATCGGAGATTTATTGAAAATAAATAAAATTGAAGTGGAGTTGCAAGATAAAAGTGAAGTGTAGGTGTGGGCATAAGTAAGGATGGATACGGTATTATTATTATTATTGTTGTTGTTGCTGTTAACATCATCATCATCATCATCATCATCATAATTATTATTATTATTATTAATGATTAATGAGTAATTATTATCATTATTATTGTTGTTGTTGTTGTTGTTATTAATTGCTAAGCTACAACCCTAGTTGGAAAAGCACGATGCTATATGACCAGGGGCCCCAACAAGGAGAATAGCCCTGTGACGAAAGGAAACAAGGAAAAATAAAATATTTTAAGAACAGTAACAATAAAATAAATATCGCCTATATAAACTATAAAATCTTTAAAAAACAAGAGGAAGAGAAATAAGAGAAATAAGATAAAGTAGTGTGTTCGAGTGTACCCTCAAGCAAGAGATCTCTAACTCAAGACAGTGGAAGACCATGGTAAAGAGGTTGAATTATGGCTAATGCAAATAACCAAGGGAAGTGTGAATAAAATTTTAGGAAGAATAAAATTTTAATTCAAGGAGAAAATACAGAGAGAAAGGGTAATGAGGGATTGAACATAAAAGTGAAATTGACAGATGCTGTCAAATAGGTTTTAATGATCTCAAGGAAAATGTAAGAGCCAGTAGATAAAAAACTAATAGGTTTATAGGGCTTGCCCTTAGCTAATAAATGGACAACAAAACTTCATCAAAATGAAGGGTTCAACACTGTATATAAACCAGCTAAAGATGGACAGCATCCCAAGACAGAATCGTGTACAAATTCCCTTATAAAACATAGCATAAACCCTATCAGAACCATTTTCTTTCTTTCTGTTCTACTTACAATAAAATGGGAGCAATGATAATCTATTAACATTTTTGGAACCTAAACGGCTAAAATAAGATGCATTACAATTTTTGGAAACTAAACAGCTAAATAAAGATGAATTGCAATGTTTTAAACTTAAACGGTTATAAAAAGATGCATTGCAATTTTTGGAACCTAAACGGCTAAAATAAGATGCATTGCAATTTTTGGAACCTAAACGGATACAAGACGATGCATTGCAATTTTTGAAATCTAATCAGCTAAAAAAAAGATGTATTGACATTTTTTAAACATAAAAGGCTATAAAAAGATGCATTGCAATTTTTGGAATCTAACCAGCTAAAAAAGATGCATTGCAATTTTTGGAACCTAAACGGCTAAAGAAAAGATGCATTGCAATTTTTGGAAGCAAAATATCAAAAAAAAAAAAAAAAAAAAAAAAAAGATGCATTGAAATTTTTGGAACCTAAACGGTTAAAAAAGGTTGCATTGCAATTTTTGGACCTTAACATCTAAGAAAAAGATGCATTGAAATTTTTGGTACTTAAACTACTAAAAAAAAGATGCACTGCAGTTTTTGGAACCAAACAGACTAAAAAACGATGCATTGCAATTTTCGGAACCTAAACATCTAAAAAAGGGATTCATTACAATTTTTGGAACCTAAACAGCAAAAAAAGATGCGTTGCAATTTTTGGAACCTAAACATCTAAAAAAAGGGATACATTGTAATTTTAGGAACCTAACCGGCTAAAAAAAAGATGCATTGCAATTTTAAGAACCTAAACGGCTAAAAAAAGATGCATTGCAGTTTTAAGAACCTAAACGGCAAAAAGATGCATTGCAATTTTTGGAACCTAAACGGTCAAAAAAAGTGCATTGCAATATTTGGAACCTAAACGGTTAAAAAAAGTGCATTGCAATTTTTGGAACCTAAACGGTTAAAAAAAGTGCATTGCAATTTTTGGAACATAAACGGCTAAAAAAAGATGCATTGCAATTTTTGGAACCTAAACGGCTAAAAAAAGATGCATTGCAATTTTTAGAACCTAAGCGGCTAAAAAAGTGCATTGCTCAAGGCAAGCAAACAAATACGAGAAAATTAAAAAAAACGAAAGAATAAAACATTTTTGTAGAACGATACACGCTTGCATGACCGAACGCTGGTTGTGTGTGAAGGTTTTACTATTTCGCTTGCCTAAGTTGAGAATTTATTTCTATACTTGAGTGAAGTAAGGTCATTAAGCAGAGAGAGAGCACGAAAGAGTTTTTGGCCTTGTTGCTATGGGCTTTAAAACGGACATTTCCTGCTTGAAGGTCAGGTACAGTTGGTTTCATTCATTCTGGTACACTTCATGGGAAGCTAGGTAGACGTTAGTGTACCGGAATGAATAAAGGCAACTGTACCTTCTTGAGAAAATATGACTGCATGCAAGACGTGTATATATAAACTTATTTTTATATTCGAAGATGCACTGTTAAAATTAACGTAATTTTAATCGGAAATTCTCCGAAAAATCTGCTGTTCTCATCCGTATTTCAGGAAAATACAGGCGATTGTCATTTTTACAATACTTTATCTTTTACGGGTTGGTGACCGTAATATCACCCCTTAACGTCAATATATCCGTTTTTAAAAAGGTAAATGACTGGCCACATTCATTCCAGGATTTTTACCGTTTTTTTAATGACAATTTCTAACAGTGTGGTTTAGATGGAAATAAATGTTTCTTGGGTGAAGGTATATAGAAAACTACACTGAAAGCATAAACGTAACGATAATGATGACTATGTGCTTCATAATCTGAATTAAAAACGAAGGTTCTTCGTCAAATTAAAACTATAGAAAAAATTACGCTGTCATTTCAGTCATTTATTTATTTCCTTATTTCCTTTCCTCACTGGGCTATTTTTCCCTGTTGAAGCCCCTGGGCTTATACCATCTTGCTTTTCCAACTAGGGTTGTAGCTTGGATAGTAGTAGTAGTAATAATGATAATAATAATAATAATAATAATAATGTATCATATCAGATAGGTAGCGAAGCGAGTAATAATGAAGTAGAACTGAACTGAACGAGTTTCACATAAATTTAGAAAACAAAACAACATTATATTCTAACTAATCCTAATAGCCTGCAGATTCCAATTTATATCTCCATGATGATTACAGAACTTATAACCCCCTGAAACTTTTAGAAATTCAAACCTTTCAAGGTAATTTTCAAGTTTGGTCAACATTTTGCGTAAATTTTCAGAGATAATATATATGCATTGGGTTTCCGTATATATAAACTACATGAATATACATCACTAACACTAGTGATTTCAATCAATGTAAATATCAACCACAACGGCATTTAATAACGAATTCTCCTTGGGAATATAGGCGATCGCAGGTATGGTTTCGGCTGAGTGGCAGGGGTTCGAATTTCTGCCCAGCCAGAAGCTATTACCATAAATGAATTCCAGTGGATATATATTCACAAGGTAGAATTCGGTATTAAGTGCCGTTGTGGTTGATATTTACATATAAACTACATCGACAAATGGCAGGAAATGTGTTACAAACTAGTCATAGATATGAAACGTTCTTAAAGGTTTAAAGGTCACTCATGAATGGCAGAGGCAAAGGACAGTGACATTGCCCTATCAATATGGACAATGCCCTAGAGACTGGCCATATATTATATGATCAGCGCCCAAGCCTCCTCTCCAACCAAGCTAGGACCAGGGAGGACCAGGCAATGGCTGCTGATGACCCAGCAGGTAGACCTATAGGCTCCCCCAAACGCACAACCCCCACCCAACCTTAGCTCACAAGATGGTAAGGTTGCAGACGCTAATGGCACTAACAATTCTGAGCGGGACTCGAACCCCCGTCTAGCAAACACCAGACAGAGACGTTACCAATCAGGCCACAAAAAAAAAAAAAAAACCCTTATTTATGAATGTACTAAATACATATTTTTGAATAATATGTACACGCTGTGAATAGAATAAAATATATTTTAATTATAAAAATAATAGTTACCCATAACACACACACACATACGCCCATGTGTTCTTCGTTACTGAAATACAAATAACATAAAATTAAATCTAAAAACATTACATTAAAAGCATCTAAAGCAAGCACAATATACGAAAGATTTCATTAGGCCACAGCTGCCACCATCACTCGAGTTTGTGTGACAAATGAGAGAGCCTGACCTATTTTTGCACTTCCAGTTTCGGAAATCATAGACACAAATAAATAAGTCGAAAGAAACATATATAAAAAAAAGCCCTAGGTTTAGAAGGGGATGGGTTAAGAGACATAATAGAAAAAGGAAATAAGACTGAAAAGAAACAGAAACAGAAAGAGAGAGGAAAGAGCAGACACAGCAAATACGTTAGTGTTTATGTGAGAGAGAGAAAAATTGTAAATACTGGGAGAAAAGATAACCCGCAAACAAAGAATTAATTGATTATTGGAAAGTCGTAATATGGTACTGAATTTGTACTGTGTATTTCTATTAAGATGATTAGTTTTTAATTGGGAAAGTCAAAATATAAAAAGATTATGCTTATCTTAATGAAGGGAATAGCTTCAATTTAATTATCTGATTAAAATATATATATTCAAAACTATATGTGTAAATACATACATTCATGCATATATATATATATATATATATATATATATATATATATAATATATATATATATATATATATATATATGTGTGTGTGTGTGTGTGTGTGCGTGTGTATAGTATATATAATTTTTCACTTTTTGACGTAACATCTTTAAATAATTTTACACTGTATGGTAAAGAAGTACATGTTATAATATATACTGCAGTATACACACACACACACACACACACACACACACACACACACACATATCTATATATATATATATATATATATATATATATATATATATATATATATATATATATATACACACACACACACACATATATATATATATATATTATATATATATATATATATATATATATATATATATATATATATATATATATATACTGCAATATATGTGATTCACCATTCCAAGGACCGTGATGTTGATTGTACAGCAAGAGCCGGTAGGAAATAAGGAAAACGTTTGGTACCCAACTTTTTCAATCATTTTAATATATACTTCTTTAGCATACAGGACAAAATTATTTAACGATGTGACGTCACAAAATTAAAAATTAACTTAAAAATATCTATAAAAGTAAAGAAAGAATACTGGTAGCAGATAAATAGCATAATCAAACAAGTAAACAATCGAAAGCAGAAAATAGCCCTTGTCCTAAAAAGCCACAGCTAAATGGTTATACAATCATAAATTGCTGAAGAATTTTCATTATTGAGTTTATAAAGTCAATTTTAATGGTACAAGTACAGTCTATCGTTACTTTAAATTATACTAGACT
The DNA here is from genome assembly GCF_036898095.1 of Palaemon carinicauda. Lineage (NCBI taxonomy): Eukaryota > Metazoa > Arthropoda > Malacostraca > Decapoda > Palaemonidae > Palaemon > Palaemon carinicauda. The sequence continues at coordinate 8,898,692 of NC_090737.1, forward strand.
ATATAACGTTACGTTAACAATGTGTTTATAATAACACAACTCGAGAATTTCCCAAGACTATAAACTGTGCCATAAGTGGATGAGATCATGGTGAGGGGCAGAGGCAGAGGGAGATGGTTTGGTCATGCTCTTCGCACTCCCTAAGAGAGATTAGTTCACCAAACTCTCAACTGGGCCCCACAAGGCACTAGAAGAGTTAGAAGACCCAGACGTACCTGACTGAGGACTATAAAGCGTGCAGTAGGAGAGGACGATTGGAGAAGTATTGATTTAAAAGATCAAGATAGAGAGGACTCGCAAAATCTAACTGAGGCTCTTGGCGTCAATAGGCGTAGGAGATGATGATAGAATGTTACCTTTTAATGATATTTTTCTCTGCACCCCGAAATTTTTTGAGAGTTTAGGAAACGCTCATTTACTGACGGGACTAGTGGACAGGATGATGGAAACAACCTAACGAAACTACCAAACGTGAGTCAATGTTGCACCATTTAGCCACGATTACCCCTTCAACTACAGTATTTATGTATTATCATTATTTTCTGGAGAACTATTGATAGCAAATCAGGTTCTGCGTATGTTTAAAATTATATTAATTACAGTAAGAACAGTAAACTTACATCAAATACTAAGAAATAGATAGTAATAATAAAAATAAAATAATAATAATAATGATGATGATGATGAAGATGATGATAATAACAATAATAATGATAATGATAAAAATAACAATAATAACAAGTGAGCAAGTCCTGAACGCGGACATGGTCCTCGTAGAGGACATACCTCCGCACGTGACCTTGACCTTCAGGTGACCTTGACCTTCACGTGACCTTGACCTTCACGTGACCTTGACCTTCAAGTGACCTGCTTGACTTTTGACCTTCAAGTGATCTTTGTTCATTTGCCACTGATACTTAATATGACATTGATATAATGCACCAATATGACCTTGACCTTTGACCTTTATAAATTTGAACATCACCCATGGGTTGCGCCTGGACTAGGACTTCCCTGTTGCCTTATGCAAAAGTCAGTGCTTTATTTCTGTCTCTTGATATGGCCACTTATGTCATAGTGACACCAGTGACCCCTGTGACCTTGACCTTGGGGTGACCTTGACCAAAATTTAATCAGTTCTTCCATACACATTGGGGAACTACTTGGCCAAGTTTGAAGTGATTCCGTGTAGAAATGTGGCCTCTACGTTGTCCACAGACAGACAGACAAACAGAGAAACAAACAAACAAACAAACAAACCGAACCGAAAACATAACCTCCTGGCGGAGGTAATAATAATAATAATAATAATAATAATAATAATAATAATAATAATAATGAATTTCAGAAATACGAAAAGGAAAAGAAAGCGCCTTCCGTTAGGGATCTAATTCCTTCTTTACGACCCATTTGCTCGAGAGAAATCCCTTTCCCTGAAAGCCTAAAGAATGTACTTATAAAAAAAATGACCCTATAGCATTTTTCCAAAAAATCTAATTTCTCCCACTGTCCAGTCTTTTCCGGCGCCCCTTTTTTCAAAAGGGGCTGAGCGAGCTATATTCTCTCTCTCTCTCTCTCTCTCTCTCTCTCTCTCTCTCTCTCTCTCTCTCTCTCTCTCTCTCTCTCTCTCTCTCTCTCTCTCTCTCTCTCTCTCTCATTTAATAAATTCTTCGTGAAAATATCTAAATTATCTTATGTAGCTGACAAGAGGTTTAAACTTATTTTTAGTAAAAGATTTATAAAAGGTGATATTAACAGATTTTATTTTTAAAATTTAAGAGCCAAAAAGTTGTAGCAGTCAGGTTAACCCGCCAATTGCCCCCCTCCCCCCCCCCCACACACACAAAAAAAAATAACCTGCATCATTATTACATAGGATATTACACACACTACAAATATGGGCTCCACATAAACACATACTGTAAGTATGTATACTTTTTGAATGATTACGCATATATATATATATATATATATATATATATATATATATATATATATATATATATATTATATATATATATATATAAAACTAACACTCGTGATTATAACCAATGTAATTATCAACCATAATGGCATTTAATACCGTTTTCTACCTTAGAAATATATATCCACTGGAATTCATTTACGGTTTAGTTGGTAGAGTCCTTGCAGGCATGGTTTCGGCTAAGTGGCACGAGTTCGAATCTCTGCCCTGCCAGTGGATATATTGAATGCCCTTGTGGTTGATATTTAAATATATATATACACATATGTATATGTGTAAATATATATATATATATATATATATATATATATATATATATATATATATATATATATATATATATATATATATATAAACCACATGAAATAAAATTATGTGCAATGCACTACTGTGTACAAGGAAAATTCAAAATCAGTCAAGAAGCATATTTTTTCTCTCTCAGTAGAATCCCACAAAGGAAATATAGAACGGCAGTTGATTATATTTCCCCCTCGATCCTTTTTTTTTTTTCCTTCAGATCTGCGGAAACGTATCTGAACCAATCCACTTTCGGATAAAATAAGGATTCGCCTCCTTCATCCTGGAATCTCAAGAGATGGGCAGATAAATTGCTCTATTTTGTAGGGATTTATTTAAGGATTCGTTTGCGTCAGTTACTCTAGGGAGGGAGAGGGGATGGGGGATTTGTCCCGACTAACGCCCCTCGGATTTTCCCAGCTATGAACAAGTCTCCTTGTATCACAAGAAAATGTTCCAATTGGTGAGGCATTTTAATTTTAATTCAGTGCATACTACACTGTTAAAAATTTTCCGTAAAAAAAAAACGGTAAAAATCCTGGCATAAATGTTGCTAGATATTTACCCTTTTAAAAACGGATATATTGACGTAAAGGAATGATATTACGGTCACCAACCTGTAAAAGATAATAATAAAGAATTGTAAAATTACGGTCGCCTGTATCTTACTGAAATACGGCTGAGAACAGTATATCTTTATGGAGAATTTCAGATTAAAATTACGGTTTTTTTAAGTGTAGATTAAAAAGTAATCAGGTACAAAATTTCTGTACAAATCTTCATTAATTATATCTAGTGAGACCTCAAGAATTGCAGATGAAAAAAAAAAAATTAACAATCACTCAAATCTTTTTGGTTGCATTTTTTATAAGTAAAATATAAGTATGATCTAATTTCATAGGAAAATATGGTTATTTTCCAAACATTTCCCGACATAATACCGTTTTTTTTTTTTTTTTTTTTTTTTTTTTTTTTTTTTTTTTTTTTTTTTTTTTTTTTTTTTTTTTTTTTTTTTTTTTTTTAAAGCTACAGCCCTAGTTGGAAAAGCAGGACGCTATAAGCCCAAGGGCTTAAACAAGGAAAAATAGCCCATAGTGAGTAAAGTAAATAAACCAGAATAAAGAATATAAAATATGCCGAGATCAGTAACAATGTTAAAATATGTAGGTCATATATAAACTATGAAGACATAAGTCAGCCTTTTCAACATAAAAACATTCCCTCCAAGTTTGATTTTCTGAACTTTCATAGTATAAAAACTTTAAGGTAAGACTGTCCATCAAGGCTTCGATTAAATTAGATAAGTTCTAGCAATTAAGGTGTTAGAAGTAGTCTCAGCATTATCTAGTTTTCACCTGACGTTTGGATCTTACATTTCACGGAAAAGTAAAGCTAATTAAAAACATTGCACTTGGTATGTATAACATACATCCTACACAAATCAAACATATATTTGAACAAAAATTATGGAGAGAGAGAGAGAGAGAGAGAGAGAGAGAGAGAGAGAGAGAGAGAGAGAGAGAGAGAGAGAGAGAGAGAGAGAGAGAGAGTAAATTGAAGATGTTAATTATCATAAAAAATAAGATGTATTAATGTGAAATATTACCAAATATGCAAATAGAGAGAGAGAGAGAGAGAGAGAGAGAGAGAGAGAGAGAGAGAGAGAGAGAGAGAGAGAGAGAGAGAGAGAGAGTAAATTGATGATGTTAATTATCATAAAAAATAAGATGTATTAATGTGAAATATTACCAAATATGCAAATAAGAGAGAGAGAGAGAGAGAGAGAGAGAGAGAGAGAGAGAGAGAGAGAGAGAGAGAGAGAGAGAGAGAGAGAGAGAGAGAATAAAATTAATGAAATTAATTATCATAAAAATAAGATGTATTACTATGAAATATCACCAAACATGCACATGAGAGAGAGAGAGAGAGAGAGAGAGAGAGAGAGAGAGAGAGAGAGAGAGAGAGAGAGAGAGAGAGAGAGAGAGAGAGAGAATTTTTTTTTTGAAAAACCAAGCCCTTAAAATTACATTCCAAATAAAAATAACATAATGAAAGTCGCAAGGAATTTCATCAATTGTTAACCTCGAAATAGAAAATTGGAAAAAAAGACTTCCATAATGAAAAATAGAAAATGTGCAAATACTTATTTTTCCAGCTGATATCCCCAGGTCTCCCGCAGCTCCTTCAATTACACAGCAAGTCTTGCAAGAAATAATCAGAAGATAATGAAATGTCTCCCTGAAAGTGGGTTCGGCCCCTCTCGGATTAAAGAGAGCGAAGGAGGGATTACGAAAGGGACGGGATGGATAGAGAGAGAGAGAGAGAGAGAGAGAGAGAGGAGAGAGAGAGAGAGAGTTATTTATCTGGGCTGGGCAAATGTTTAAAGGTTAAAAGGCCTCTCATGAATGGCAGAGGCAAGGGACATTGACATTGCCCAATCAAACAGTAATATCATACATTATTGCTTATTATGACTTAAAGGTTTAAAGTTTTAAAGGCCACCATGAAATGCAGAGGAAGGGGACATTGAAATTGCCCTATCGAGTAGGACAATGCCCTAGAGACTGACCATATATACATATGATCAGCGTCCAAGGCCCCTCTCTACCCAAGCTAGACCAAGGAGGGCCAAGCAATAGCTACTAATGACTCAGCAGATAGCCCTATAGGGTCCTCCAAAGAGGAGGGTAAAGTTGCAGCGGCCAAAGAAACCAACGAGTTTGAGCTGGACTCAAACCCCAGTCTGATGTTCACCAGTCAGGGACGTTACTACATCGGCCACCACAACAAATTTGTTTCTTTTGTGAAATATTCCAAAGCTACGCTTACGGGAAGACTTATCTTAAATTTCTCCATCCCAAAATGCTAGAAGTCACGCGGATGAAACAGGAGGACGTTGTTAAAAAGTAAATATACAGTGACATAGGCAATTTATCAAAAGAAATATATCAGTACGTAAGTACCTCGTATAGAAAGTGTACTGATCTAAGTTTCCCTTTTTTTTGCTAATAACTTTACGTGTAGAACATGTAAAAGATCATTATAGCAAAATTGTCTGAAATCTATTTTTATTACAAAAATGGTCTTTTTACTTTGGAATTTTTTAAAATATACAACTATGTACATATAAATAGACCATGTATAAAGCTTTCTGTATGTATGTATGTATGTATATATATATATATATATATATATATATATATATATAATTTATATATATATATATATATATTTATGTGTGTAAGTATATATGTAATATATATATACATACACATATATATATATATATATATATATATATATATATATTTATGTGTGTAAATATATATATATATATATATATATATATATATATATATATATATATATATAAATATATAAATATATGATGTATATATATCATATATATATATATATATATATATATATATATATATATATATATATATATTTATGTGTGTAAGTATATATGTATATATGTAATAATTAGAATAGTAATATTACATGTTTAAAACAAATGACGTAATATGTCATGTTGGTTGGAAGAGCTAACCCTGGGATTTGCTGTAGTCATTCAAATTATAAACAGGATGTATAGTGCAAAGACGGCATATTGACATTCTTTCTTAACGTCAACACATTGTCTCCTCGTGTGAAAGTTTGTTACGTCACCGGATGCAGGTGTCTTCCGATTCCGTCACGTGGCTAAATTAAAGCAAGCATACGATATCTGTGATATCGATAATTTATTCAGTTCATATCTAAACTTCACCAGAATTGGTCGTCTGGACCAACACAGCTTCCTCCAGTGATGGAGATGTTTAACTCTGTTGTTTTATAAAAATAAAACTTAAAAACCATTAAGATGTGTTCAGTAAATCCATTTAAATACATCTGAAAACAACTCATACTCAAATGTGTGCTTAAGACAGTAGCACACCAATAAATGGTGGCAGCGATTAAACTCTAAGACAGCGAATAAACTCTAAGACAGCGATTAAACTCTAAGACAGCGATTAAACTCTAAGAATTAGAGAAATATCTTCAAGACTTCAAAATAAATAGCTGTAAAACCAGAGAAATATCTTCAAGACTTCAACATAAATGCTGTAAAACCAGAGAAAGATCTTCAAGACTTCAAAATAAAAGCTGTAAAACCTGATAAAGATCTTCAAGAACTCAACATTATCTACAAGAATCTACAATTTTGACTAAGTCCAACGGAAAAGCTAACATCAACATATGTTAGTATACAACTTGAATCTTCAATCAACATCCTAGGAAACCCAAGGACTGGCGTTCAACAATTGCAAGACATATCCAGGAAGAACTACATTCAACAAGAAACTAGAACGAGACATCGCTAACAAAACATCAAGAGAGAGAGAGAGAGAGAGAGGACGTGTCGACTTCATTTATAAGCTAAGTACAGAGATTTTGTATTCATTTCAGTTTGGGCAGTGAAGTGTAGTTATCACAAGTCGTTAGTCAATTATTACTGGGGTGAGTGAATTCCTAAACTTTGTTATAAGAAACTCCGAATTCTCATTTAGAATTTTTCTTTCTTTGT
>NC_090737.1:8910542-8913042 GCF_036898095.1 Palaemon carinicauda
AATTCCATATCCTTTGGATTCCAGACAAAATTCAAAGAATAAAAATGAAAATAAGATAAGACATATGTAAAATAAGATATGAACATCTTATAACAAGACTTTATATAATTCAGTTACTAAGACTACTATATTTTCAGAAATTATTATTATTATTATTATTATTATTATTATTATTATTATTATTATTATTATTATTTACTTTATTAAAGTTTATATTTGGTGTTCCCTTGCAAGGCTTTGCATAAATTGTAATATCAAAGAGACGTTTCATTTTGTGAAAATAAAACTATGATGACAACTACATATAATAATATTCATTTTATATCAATGTTGTTAATCTTAAGATATTGCATTTTTATTTGTTTCCTTTTCTCACTGGGCTATTTTCCCTTTTGGAGCCCCTGGGCTTATAGCATTCTGCTTTTCCAACTAGGGTTGTAGTTTAGAAAGTAATAATAATAATAATAATAATAATAATAATAATAATAATAATAATAATAATAATAATAATAATAATAGGATTAAAATTGATAAAAGACGTATTTCCAATTTTTTGGAGAAGTTTTCCAAAATCATTAAAATGGTATTTTTTTTCTTTTTGGAGAATTTTAAAGAAACAATTAAAATGGCGGTTTCTGTACACCAATTATCATTACTATTAATTCCGTGATACGTTTAATTTTTCGAGACATCATATTTACTCGTAAAATATCGTTTACAATGGTGACTTTGAATGTCAATTAAGGAGAAACATCTCCCTTTGGTCGTCTATTTACCATCATAATTTTCCTCCCATCAAGGTAACACAAAAATGCAAAAGAGCTAAAGAAAAATAAAAACCTCGCATTAGGACCTAGTAATCATATTAACAAAAAAGAAAGAAAAAAAAAAAAAAAAAAAAAAAAAAAAAAAAAAAAACCACACACACACTCAGACAATAAGGTCACAATTAACTCAGTAATTGTAAATAATAATTGTCAAAATAAATAAAACTGATACTGTTGTCTAATGGGCGTATTTCAGACGTTGGGCGTTGCAATTTTGACGAGTTATTCTATACCGAAACGATATTGCTACAAAGTTTTCCAATTATGGTGAAACAGGAAATTCCACAGCCTCTGCCTAAAAAAGTCAAAGGTTAATATTCACAAGATCCTTCTGTCATACAACCACTAGTTATGGGGTCCTTTGACTGGCCAGACAGTATTACATTGGATCCTTCTCTTTGGTTACAGTTCATTTTCCCTTTGCTTACGCACACACCGAATAGTGTGGCCTATTCTTTACATATTCTCCTATCTCCTCATACACCTGACAACACCAAACCATTTTTATCCACTCAAGGGGTTCCTGCACTGTAATTGTTCAGTGGCCACTTTCCTCTCGGTAAGGGTAGAAGAGACTATCTATGGTAAGCAACTCTTCAAGGAGAAGGACACTCCAAAACCAAACCATTGTTTTCTACTCTTGGATAGTGCCATAGCCTCTGTACCATGGTCTTCCACTGTCTTGGGTTAGAGTTCTCTTGCTTGAGGGTACACTCGAGCATACTATTTCACTTCATTTCTCTTCCTCTTGTTTTGTTAAAGTTTTTATATTTTATATAGGATATATTTATTTTAATGTTGTTAATGTTCTTAAAACATTTTATTTTTCCTTGTTTCATTTCCTCACTAGGCTATTTTCCCTGTTGGAGCCCCTGGGCTTATAGCATCCTGCTTTTCCAACTCGAGTTGTAGCTTAGCTAGTAATAATAATAATAATAATAATAATAATAATAATAATAATAATAATAATATTAATAATAATAATAATAATAATAATAATAATAATAATAATAATAATAATAATCTGAACCAGGCAAACTGGTGGGTGAAAGATGCAACGGAGAGAATAAGCCTTCAATGAATTAAGACATTTATCCTACCTCTACAGTGTGCTTTTGGTACCAACAAATCTTTAGTAATCAACTCCCTGTTAAACGTGGCAGAATGATAATACTATACCAAGAACTCATCACAGCTATAAAAAAAGACTACGAAACACCGTTCTGGAAAATGGTAACATCTCAAAAAAAATCCAAGTACCTCTACTGTCTTCTAAGCCATCGTAATTAAGAACAACTAATCATATACGGTAAAAACGAGAGCCATAATTGCATGTTCATTTGTAGGGTACTTCAAATTAAAAAAATAAATAAATAAATAAAGAGGAGCTTCATCTTGTAGATTTTTTTTTATTTTTTTTTTTTTTTTATTCTTTTTTTTTTTTGCGTTGAGATAAATTCTACTCAATGAAAATTCTGAATTTCGGGTTTAAAGTTTAAAGGTCGCTCATGAATGGCAGAGGCAAGGGACAGTGAAATTGTCCTAGCAATCAGGACAATACCCTAGAGACTGACCATATATTATATGATCAGCGCCCAAGACTCCTCTCCATCCAAGCTAGGACCAGGGAGGGCCAGGCAGGGGCTGCTGATGACTCAGCAGATAGACCTATA
>NC_090737.1:8923042-8948042 GCF_036898095.1 Palaemon carinicauda
ACTGAAGTGAAATTATCTATTTGATATAAACAAATAACTGTCACATATAGAACATCTAAACAATAACTCAATTTTACTAGAAAATATCTATTCACATGATTACGTGGATAAAAAAATCACTGAAAAAAATAATTTGTAATAGCCACGCCTTCTCCATCATGAGGCTCAATACTACACAGCATTCTAGAAGTTTTATTCCAGTTGTGACCAAGTTGTGGAATAATCTTCCTAATCGGGTAGTTGCATCAGTAGAACTTTAAAAGTTCAAAGTAAGAGCAAATGTTTTTATGTTGACCAGGCTGACATGAGTCCTTTTATTGTTTATATATGACATATCTGTTTTTGACATTGTTAATAGTTTATATAGGACATCTCTGTTTTGACGATGTTACTGTTTTTAGAATGATATATTGTTAATTTATTCTCATCATTTATTTATTTCCTTATTTCCTTTCCTCACTGGGCTATTTTTCCCTGTTGGAGCCCTTGGGCTTATAGCATCTTGCTTTTCCAACTAGGATTGTAGCTTGGCTAGTAGTAGTAATAATAATAATAATAATAATAATAATAATAATAATAATAATAATAATAATAATAATAATAATAGAATAAATGATACACGGAAAGACACAAACTATGTGCGAGACGACCATGATACAAAATGTATCAATGCTTCCATGGAATGGAAAGGCAAGACGCCGAATCAAGTTATTCTAAATTATGAAAAAGGTAAGAGATTTCCAAGACGTCTCGCATTATCAGTGGAAAACTAGAAGACGACGCATATAATTCAAGGGAATCTATCTCCAGAAGACTCGAAATAGCTTGCCCGTGTAAGTGTCCATTAGGAAAACCCCCTCTGGGTTTGCACCAACATCACCTGGACTATTAATTCGCTTGAGGTTACACGAGGCACTTGGTTCTTGCGAGCATTGCATAACTAATTCACTGGGGTTAGGGGATACAAAATGGCACTAAAGATTTAAGGAAAATTTTTACTCGGTTTCTTAATCAACTATTATTTTCTCTCTCTCACAAAAAAAAAACAGGAATATAAGGCACTAGAAGAGTTGGAAGACCCACACCTACATGGCTGAGGACTATGAAGAGCGAAGTAGATGAGAAACAGAAAATGGCACTCAAGAATTAAAGAAAATGTATACTCGGTTTCTTAATAAACTATTATTTTCTATCTCACAAAAGAAAACAGGAATATAAGGCACTAGAAGAGTTGGAAAACCCACACCTACATGGCTGAGGACTATGAAGCGCGAAGGTGATGAATGGAGAAGTATTAAATTAAAAGCTTAAAATAGAGACGACTGGCGAAATCTAGCCGAGGCCCTTGGCGTTGATAGGCGTAGGAGGAGATGATGTTGAACCATGTTAACCATGGAAATATGTGCACTCATATATGGTAGACCACATAAGGAAAATTGAAAGATAAAGTGTATATGTAGAAATGCTCTACAGTTTCGTCCGTCACTGGACCTCTTCTTGGAGAGTTTATTGTATGTACAAACTTGTGTATATATTCTTTTCAAAACTAACATTCTATGAGGTCCAGTGTCAGACAAAACTGTAGAGCATTTTCTACATATACACAATAAATTTTAATTTTCCTTATGTGGACTAACATATATGAAGTTATCTTCGTGCTAAGGAAGATTACATCTGTAATGTGTACATATATGTACTGGCAATGTAAAGTAATGCAGTTTGGTTAAAGGAAGAGAACAAATGTAATGCTACTTATAATAATGCTGCATAATTTTAGCGATTTCTTAATGTAATAAACTAAATATTATACTTTGAACACTGACCTATCATGATAAAATATGAAACATTCAAGATCACAAATGTTTGAGAAACGCTATTGCAAAATCTACTACATAACTGCTCTCTCTCTCTCTCTCTCTCTCTCTCTCTCTCTCTCTCTCTCTCTCTCTCTCTCTCTCTCTCTCTCTCATAACAGAGTTTCACAAGTTATAATAGTTCAAAATATGAATATTTCAGAATGTTTAAAAAATTAACAATCTTATATAACTTACTATATACGTATTCACGTGTTTACTAAGGTAACAAGAAATAGCTATTATTCTTATTTGGTCAAAATGGATATAAAATTCAAACTCATGAAATTCCATTCAATTCAGAATTTACATCACATAGTTTCGCAATTCTCTCACCACAAAGTGCCAATGGGAATTTAGGCATGAATTTGCACGCTATCAAGAGAATGTTGAAGCTACATGCAAAATACAACCATTGAAACATTATTCAAAACAATAGACGTTGTATCTATTTTATTGTTAATGTATTAATGTTGAAATTTATAACCAACCCCCCCCCCAAAAAAAAAAATATGACCTATATAGCCTACTTAGTTTAGGATATTTATTATGGGTGGCCTAACATAATTTGATCACATGTTTTCGCTTTGAGTATTTTTGTGTAAGATGTATTAGATATATCCGAGAGTCTAACTTGAATTGCTATTTGACAATACGTCGACAAATGAATTTCTGGATATGAAAATATTTTTGGAGCTAAATAATATTACAACTATATATATATATATATATATATATATATATATATATATATATATATATATATGTATGTATATATATATATATATATATATATATATATATATTATCTGTATATTTATATACATACATATATATATATATATATATATATATATATATATATATGTATATATATATTACATACATATATATAAATATTACATATATTATATATATATATATATATATATATATATATATATATATATATATATAATCATACATATATATATATATACATATATATATATATACACAGACACACATACATATACATATATATACATATATATATATATATATATATATATATATATATATATATATATATATATATATATATATATATACAGTATATCAGTACTGCAGTAACTATAGATACCTTAGTACAGATTACATATTATATTAATTTGAATGAGGCTGGCATTAATACATGTCTCATTTATTGTCGAATTGCAATATATAAAGTATATGATATAAAAAAAATAGCGAATGAATATGTTAATGTTTATAAACACTATGCAATGAATGATGATATTTTCCTTCTGTACCGTCCCCTTGGTCTCCTATTTCTCCTCAATTCTTCTTCACCCAAGGGGTTAACTACTGCAATGTAATTGCTCAGTGGTTTCTTTCCTCTTGGTAAGGGTAGAAGAAACTCTTTAGCTATGGTAAGCAGCTCTTCTAGGAGAAGGACACTCCAAACTCTAACCATTGTTCTCTAGTCTTGGATAGTGCCATATCCTCTGTACAATGATCTTCCACTGTCTTGGGTTAGAGTTGTCTTGCTTGAGTTTACACTCGGGCAAACTGTTTTATCTAATTTCTCTTCCTCTTGTTTTGTTAAAGTTTTATAGTTTATATAGGAATTTTATTTTAATGTTACTATTCTTAAAACATTTCATTTTCCTTGTTTCCTTTCCTCACTGGGCTATTTTCCCTGTTGGGGCCCCTGGGCTTATAGCATCCTGCTTTTCCAACTAGGCTTGTAGCTTAGCATTTCATAATAATAATAATAAAAATAATAATAATAATAATAATAAAAATAATAATAATAATAATAATTTTGTTTGGCAATACCATCATAGAGCGGTAATTTGCGTGCGATTGGTCATAATATATATCTTCCTGGCATAGATTCGTTTGTGTGTTTGTTTGTGCAAATGAGTGTTCCGTGAAATTACAATACATGATATAATGGTTTTCATTTAGTTCCAGCTTTCATATCGAATCTCCTCCTAAACATTCAATTATGATATTTCAATGAAAGTGAGTTGGTTTTAATGAGTGTCTGAAAATTAATATCTAAATTAATTTTCTTTTGAGTAATACGGATAACAAGTACAACATAATAAAGAGCAAGTTTCTGGATATATACATATATATATATTTATATATATATATATATATATATATATATATATATATATATATATATATATATATATATATATATACACACATACATTTATTGATAAATATATATACATACATATATAATGTATATATATACATATATATATAAATACATATTGTATATATATATATGTGTATATATATATATATATATATATATATATATATATATATATATATAAATATATATATATATATATCTTGTTACACTGGGCTTTCGAAAAGACCATCTCCCTTCCAAAGATCAAAATAAATTACTGTTTTCATAGATCGTGGGTTTATTTCATTTATCATACATACACGGAAAATTGTGTCCTTAATGTGTTTATACATACGTGTATATATATATATGTATATATAAATATACATATACAGTATAAGTATAATAAATAAATAACTACACACATATACGAGAAAAAAACAACTGGAAAATTCCAGCTCTCAATCATGGAAAAGGAATTCGAGTCACGTTTTCCCTTTTGTGGTAAGTGATATCCACTGGCTACTCGAGATATTCCCATCATACGTCCGACCGATCATTGGATAACGCAAGACTCCAAAGATGATATGAGATTTCATCTCTGAGGTGTGTACCTGAATTGTCATTTTCCATCACTACAGTTCACTTTTAGGATCAGGTGAGACAATCTCTCTCTCTCTCTCTCTCTCTCTCTCTCTCTCTCTCTCTCTCTCTCTCTCTCTCTCTCTCTCTCCTCATCATCATCATCATCATCTCCTACGCCTATTGACGCAAAGGGCCTCAGTTATATTCCGCCAGTCTCCTCTATGCTTCTCCATTCATCATCTAATACCTCTCTCTCTCTCTCTCTCTCTCTCTCTCTCTCTCTCTCTCTCTCTCTCTCTCTCTCTCTCTCTCTCTCTCTCTCCTCATCTTCATCTCCTACGCCTATTGACGCAAAGGGCCTCAGTTATATTCCGCCAGTCTCCTTTATGCTTCTCCATTCATCATCTAATACTTCACGCTTCATAGTCCTCAGCCATGTAGGCCTGGGTCTTCAAACTCTTCTATTGTCATGTGGGGCCCAGTTGAAAGTTTGGTGAACTAATCTTTCTTGGGGAGTGCGAAGAGCATGCCTAAATCATCTCCATCTACCCATCATCATGATCTCATCCACATACGGCACTCGAGTAATCTTTCTTATAGTTTCAATTCTAGTTCTGTCCTGCCACTTAACTCCAAATATTCTTCTGAGGGCTTTGCTTTCAAATCTACAAAATCTGTTGGATATTGTTTCATTGACATACCATGACTCGTCATACAGTAACACCGATCTCACTTCATTGATATATAACCTGATTCTTATATGTAATTTCAGGTGATTTGATTACCAAATTTTACCTAACATAGCCCTGGTCTGATTTGCTTTTTTTCATTTTTTCATCAAACTCCAATTCTAAACACCCTGTATTAGTGATCATAGTTCCTAAATATTTAAACGAATCCACCTCATTTATCATTTCTCCTAATGATATTTCATCCTCCATTGTATATTTCGTTCTCATCATCTCTGTTTTTCTTCTATAAACTTGAGCCCAACCTCATGTGATACTTCATGCACTTCTAGTAAGCAAACTTTGCAAGCCCTTTGGTGTTCTGTTAATAAGGACAGCGTCATCAGCATACTCTAGGTTAACTAATTTCCTGTTACCAATCCAGTCCAATATATATATATATATATATATATATATATATATATATATATATATATATATGTGTATATATATATATATATATATATATATATATACATATATATATGTATTTATATATAATATATTTATATATATATACAAATATATATTACATTAGATTTAAAAGGATTATTTAAATTGTTTCTCTTAAAATATTATGTATTAGTGATCATAGTATTTATTCTGGTCTTTCATTTATGTAATAAAAAATAACTTTCATTAAAGAGACTTATGAAAAACTAAAGGATGAGTGTCTGAAGCCGATTTGAGAGGAAGAACACTAATGGTAGACATGAATTTTAATCGTATGAAAACATAATACTTAAAAAAAATAAAACTGAAGCATCTTATATGCTTAGAGCATGCTTTATGAGCCTATTTAAAAAATATCTTAAGGTGCTTTAGGGATTTATCATGGGAAAAAATAAAGTTTCAAGTTGCTAATGTTTATATCAAAGTCATAATAAATATGAATAATGAATAAAATGGCCATTTTCTCGTGATAATAATTCCAGTAAGTATCAAGTTAATATTATCTTTTGCTTCGGTTTTTAACCAAGAAAGCAAATAAAAAATCTCCCTAAATCTCTAACTATTCAAAGAAGAAACTCTAATTCATTATTTAAAAAGGAATCTTAACATTCATTATTAAAAAAAAACTAACAATTCATTATTCAAAGGAGAAAGTCTAATTCATTATTCAAAATAGAACCTCAAAATTCATTATTCAAAATAGAATCTCAAAATGCATTATTCAAAGAAACTCTCAATTCATTATTCAAAGAAGAAACAATCAATTCATTATTCAAAAAAAAGAATCTCAAAATTCATTATTCAAAGAATCCAAACATTCATTATTCAAAGAAACTCACAATTCATTATTCAAATAAGAAAATCTTCCAATTAATTATTATTCACACAATTCATATCATAAGAAAATTACAACCCTAGTATTGAGAACAGGTTAAAGGGGTCTAGTTTCAGTTACAGTTCCTTCAGAATAGAGACTCGCCCTACCACTGCAGTGACCTCCCCAGTAAACAGCTTAAACTCACAGTCCTGGGTGGGGATCGATCTGCTGCCATACGAATGCTAGGCACCTACGTTACCACTATACTAGCCTGGAGGTTATGTACGTCGTTTCCATAACTTGCCAACCACCCCCCAAAAGTTTTGGGTTAGAGTTCTCTTGCTTGAGGGTACACTCGGGCACACTATTCTATCTTCTTTCTCTTCCTCTTGTTTTTTAAAGTTTCTTATAGTTTATATGGGAAATATTCTTGATAATGTTGTTACTGTTTTTAGAATATTTCATTTTTCATTGTTTCCTTTCCTCACTGGGTTATTTTCCCTGTTGCCCTGGGCTTATAGCATCCTGCTTTTTCCATCTAGGGTTGTAGCTTACCAAGTAATAATAATAATAATAATAATAATAATAATAATAATAATCCGCAAAGCGAATACCTAACAAGCGATCAAACCAAAATGATTATCGAGCGAGGCATTTAGAAGTGGGATTTGTGTAGGATGGCGGGTCGAAATATAGCCATCTGTTGGACTGGAATGCGCACGCTCGGAATGTTGGAAATTCTGGAACATTAACTTGCACGTCCCAATGGAACAGCGATTATCCAGCTAGAGGATTTATCAACAAAGGAAGGTATTACTTCGGGTGGATCTGATATCCTACTGTAATTGAATTGACTGAATGAAGAACCGGCGAAATACCGGAAATATTAGCCATCAACTACGCGTTTCTAAAGCTATATAGAAGGACTTTATAATCTCCGTTCGGGCTAGACGCTTCCACTTTCCTTTTTCATAGCGAAAGCATTGGCTTTACTTCTGGTAGGCTACGTTGATTCACTTCGTTATATCAGGATTAGTGTTTTCATCTATATATCAAACAGTTAGTATATATCAAATTCAATAAGTTGTTGGATAAGGCTTCCTTTCGTTTTATGAAATCCGTCGTTAAGTGAGTTCTGACTCGATTTGCAATGTTGTTTAAATGAACGGAAAGAGCGAACAAACACACAAACGAATCTATGCCAGGAAGATATATATTATGATCAATCGCATGCAAATTACCGCTCTATATTGGTATTGCCAAACAAAATTATTATTATTATTATTATTATTATTATTATTATTATTATTATTATTATTATTATTATTATTATTATTTGCTAAACTACAACCCTCGTTGGAAATGCGGGATGCTGTAAGCCCGAGGGCTCCAACAGGGAAAAGAGACCAATGAGGAAGGAAATAAGGAAATAAACTACGAAAAAAATAATGAACAATATAAAATATATTAATACCATTAAAAACATTAAAATAGATCTACCATTTATAGCCTATAAAAACTCAAATAAAACAGAGGAAGAGAGATTAGATCGAAAAGTATGCCAGTGTGTATTAAAACGACCACTATACGAGGATAATAAAAGCATTTATGAAACTCGTTCGAAAATTTTGCAATAATATCAAAAAGTTAATCATCATTATCATCTCCTCCTACGCCTATTGACGCAAAGGGCCTCGGTTAGATTTCGCCTGTCGTCTCTATCTTGAGCTTTTAATTCAGTACTTCTCCATTCATTATCTCCTACTTCGCACTACATAGTTAATATACGATAAAATTTCAAAATAAAGAAAGTCCATTTAAAAAAATACAAAATGGCCGTTGTGAAATACTGCGTCAATGACCTTAGATGTCAGGATGCCTGAAAACTTTAAATCAATCAATCAATCAATCTTTGGTTTTCTAAAATCATTTACGCCAAAAAGTTAATATAAACTAAAAGTATCAAAAACAAAAGCTTGTTCAAAAAAAAAAAAAAAAAAAAAATACAAAATGGCCGTTGTGAAATACTCTTTGGTTTTCTAAAATCATTTACGCCAAAAAGTTAATATAAACTAAAAGTATCAAAAACAAAAGCTTGTTCAAAAAAAAAAAAAAAAATACAAAATGGCCGTTGTGAAATACTCTTTGGTTTTCTAAAATCATTTATGCCAAAAAGTTAATATAAACTAAAACTATCAAAAACAAAGCTTGTTTAAAAAAAAATACAAAATGGCCGTTCTGAGATAATCTTTGGTTTTTTAAAATCATTTATGCCCAAAATTTAACATAAACTAAAAGTATCAAAATAAACAAAGTCTATTTAAAAATATACAAAATGGCCGTTGTAAGATACTCTTTGGTTTTCTAAAAATCATTTATGCCCAAAAGTTAATATAAACTAAAATTTCAAAATGAACAAAGTTCATTTAAAAAAAAATATACAAAATGGCCATTGTGAGATAATCTTTGGTTTTCTAAAATCATTTATGATAAAAAGTTAATATAAAGTAAAAGCATCAAAATAAATAAAGTCCATTTAAAAGAAAAAAAATACAAAATGGCCGTTGTGAGATACTCTTGAATTTTCTAAAATCATTTATGTCAAAAAAGTTAATATAAATTAAGTATCAAAATAAACAAAGTTCATTTAAAATATACAAAATGGCCGTTGTGAGATACTCTTGGTTTTTCTAAATTCATTTATGCCTAAAAGTTAATATAAACTTGAAGTGTCAAAATAAACAAAGTCCATTTAAAAAGAAAATACGAAATGGCTGCTGTGAGATACTCTTCGGTTTTCTATAATCAATTATGCCAAAAAGTTAATATAAATCAAAAGTCTCAAAATAAACAAAGACCATTTAAAAAAAAAATACAAAATGGCCGTTGAGAGATACTCTTCAGTTTTCTATAATCATTTATGACAAAATGTTAATATAAATCAAAAGTCTCAAAATAAACAAAGACCATTTAAAAAAAAAATACAAAATGACCGTTGTGAGATACTCTTCAGTTTTCTAAAATCATTTATGACAAACGTTACGTAATTCTCACAGCGTTTATTACCGCGATTTCAAATACCCATTAATGCAGTAGGAACGAGAAACTCTAGTTTATTTTCACCAACGGCCGAACCGAAACGTATGAAAATGGTCTTTTGAAACAAGCTAATTAACAACTCCATTTCATATATAGTAAATCTTCATCATGGAAAATTAAGGCAAATTAAACATATTTCGTGTATAAAGCTGGCTGAATTATGTTTATGGTCAACCACTTAGTCCGTAAGCCTTTTGTAATCAGCTTTTAACAATATTTCTGTTCTGATATTAAGTCCTTAATTAAAAAGTTAAAGCCGCTTTGCCGGTCCCATAGCACCTACTGACCGCCCTCCAGAAAATAGAAGAATAAAAAAAAGTCTAAATCTTGCATAATTAATAATATCTCCTTGGAGAAAAAAAATCATGCTCTTAAGACGAGAAGCCTCATACAATGGAAGACCCCGTCCGCCTAATGAAAAAAAGGCAAAGGCACACATGGCATATCTTCTCAATGAGCACAACGTAATACCATGACGTGAATCCCTAATAAAAAAAAAGGGGGGGGGGGGCGAAAGAGCGCACCTCCATCAAAAGAATAACGTCGAGAGATCGTAACCGAACACCCACGTGACATTCCAGCTAATCAAACTCTTGATGAATTATCCTGTGCATCCGTCAAAAGAATTACAGGTATGTCACTGACATGGAAATCCTACCATAACATTAATCAAATCCCTTGGTATTCAATTATTCCACGAATGGTTGGACGCCGTCGCTCGAGGTTCTATTTCAAAAGGACATCCGCGATCTACGTTACGTACATTGACATTCAAGATCTGGTGGTAGAAAATATATATCGTGTATTTATCACGGTCCGCCAGAAGCATGACAGTTTCAGCTTTCACAAATAATAATTAATTCTTAATACCGTCCAGCTGACAAAGATGAATGATGTGTATCCTAAAATAATGCTTTTATTTGATTTTATATGAAAAGATATAATTCACTGTATACATTGCCCATGAATTTGGGGAAAAATAAAAATTCATAAATATTCATGAAAAAAAAAATAACTAGGAGAGTATTGATACATTTCATAAAGATGTAGAATTTCACTCACGTTTTTCCTTGAACATCTTACCAAGCTAAGGAGACACCTAAGACACTAACATTAACTTTGCGCTTGCTATGTTCATGAACAGACTTAATCATCTCTCAGCATTTTCATCAATGTTTCTACCTAGTCTCTTTACAATGAGCATACTATATATTTTCATGACAACTGACGTAAGTGTGATGCCTCTGTAATTATTGCCATCAATTTTTTTTTTTTTTTTTTTTTTTTTTTTTTTACCAACTCTCCTAGCTCCCATTCATCACTTTTTGCATCTCCACGGCACATTCTACAAAATGATCTTGTAGGTATTCTGGGAGTCACTTCATTTTGGGTCAATATCATCTCGGCAGTTTTTTCAATGTATCCAGTGGTTTTCCATCACTTGAGTTTTTTAATGATAGTTTCGACTTCAAACACACTGAATTCATTCATGGGCACATCAAGGTCTTCTTCAGCTACAGGTATATCAATCAAAGTATTCCCTTCACATCTCCTATTCATGACCTCACTAAAGTGTTCCATCATACATTGGCTTTCTTTATCTTCTGTTATTATAACAGATCCATCTCTCTTTTTGATGGGTCTATGCTTCTTATTTGCCACTGTAAAGATTTCATTAATAATTCTCTGAGCAATTCTTACACCATAGCCACTTTCTGAATTCATAGCTTTGTCGGTCTCATCTGCTTTACTGTCTACATATTCTCTCCAATCAGACCTCGCTTTTCTTTTGACTTCACTATCAATACTGAAATACTTAGCATGCTCTACCTTGCAATTTCATTCACACAATCAATCAATCAATCAATCAATCAACTAAAATATTTATGTGTACAGTATATATATATATATATATATATATATATATATATATATATATATATATTGGTCAATATATAAGCATATATATACAGTATATATGTGTATATATATACATTTATACATATACATGAATGTAAATTCATTTGTATGTATGTATCTGTGTATGTATATATATATATATATATATATATATATATATATATATATATATATATATATATATATATATTTATATATATATATATATATATATATATATATATATATATATATATATATATATATATATATATATATATATATATATATATATATGAGTTTAGGAAAATTCACCGCCAGCAATTCACCGCCTGCAAATCACCGCCAGCAATTCACCGTTAAGGAAAATTCACCGCTAGCAATTCACTGCCTAGCAATTCACCGCAAAACAATTCACCCATTTCCTTTTTTAGAGTATTCTATCGCCTAACAATCGTTTCAGAATTATCCTAAATGGTATAAATAGATCGTTTGAAAACAAAAATTAACAGTTCACCTGTTATTGAGTTTTATTCTTTATAAATTAAAATTTTCTCAAGCCTTTGAAGCAACACTTTCATTGCGGTTCAGTGTTGTCTCGCTCTTTTAGGCATATATATCTAACACACTTCTTTAAAATGATCCATCGGTTCATTCAAAGTGAGAAAGGTAAGAATACATTGTGCATTAATAACTATATGCACGTCAAAGAAAGACAAATTGAGGATAAAATACATTGGAAATGTGAGCAGTACCAGAAGACGAAGTGTCGTGCACAAGTAACCAAAGTGGGTGACAAAATTGTTAAGACTTTGAATGAGTATAATCATCTTGCAGATGCCGCCAATGTCGAGGCGGCAAAGATTTGTGAAGAAGTTCGTATCAAAGCGAAGAATTCAACAGACTCACCTCATTCAATATTATCAATTGCTTTTGATATATGCAGTCAAGCAGCAGCAGGAAAGCTTTCAAGTACAGATACGTTGAAAAGAACAATGCGAAATATAAGATATAAAAGTATTTCTGGACCAGCTCTTCCATCTCATCGTAAACATATCACTTTTCCTGAGGGTTTTGCCAAATGGGGAAGAGTTCTTATATTTTGGAACCTTCAAAACCGTCCTGTTATTATTCTTTCAGTTATACACTCTACATGGTTTAAAGGAAAATATTTCATTGCCGTTAGTATATGCCTTATTGCCAGATAAATCTCAAGAAACATATGAAATATTTTTAGGAAAGATAAAGAACTCACTCACGTCTCTACCCCTTTTGTCAATTAACAACAGATTTTGAAAAAGCTATGAAACTATGATCCAGACGTAAATGTTATTGATTAATTGAGTGGAATAGCTCATAATATTTCATACTAGATTTTTATGTTCGAATTTATATTTTATAGAAATGTTATTTTATTTCTTTTCCTTTTAAGCAGTTATTTTAATTATGAATGTATAAACAAATAAATAGAATGTCGTAGCTACAAATGAAGATTTTTAAATGTCCTTTATAATGTGTAAAATAAAAAAATTACAGATTTATTATTTGGTAAATTCTTTAACGGTGAATGGTATGCTGGCGGTGATTTGCTGGCGGTGAATTGCTGGCGGTGAATTTTCTTTAACGGTGATTTGCTGACGGTGATTTGCTGGCGGTGAATTGCTGGCGGTGAATTTTCTTTAACGGTGATTTGCTGACGGTGATTTGCTGGCGGTGAATTGCTGGCGGTGAATTTTCCGGACACGAGTCATACAGTAATTGTAACTTCTATAGACGGAAGAAATCATCTAACATTACATTCTAATGATACCAAATAGTTCGTTAGAACTATTATGTATAGTTAGAATGTAATGTTAATCCCTTTCTTAAAAGGAACAGACCATATGAATCTGTATTGCATGGAAAGGATTTCCCATTCCACACTTCCAAGAGATTGTTGGTGGAAAATGAGATTTTAAGAGAGGCAATTCATATTGATTTTGATGTTAATTAAGTCTTTATTGTTATCCAAAAAAAAAATAAGACGTATTTTTTTACGTAAAAGTAACATTTGAGATGTTTAATAATTTTTTATAACGATTTACAAAATCATTTTTATTTTGTATTATTTACCAAACTTGAAAGTCGTCTCTTTTTTGTTTGATAAAATTATTATGGTTCTACTAGATAAATCTAACTGATAGATTACTGATAGAATTTAATAGCTATTACCCAAACAAACGTAGAAAATGAAAATTCAAAGAGAAATGTTAAAATAAATTCAGCAACTGAAGTGTGAATGAATAAATCAACTCTAACTTTCACTGACAATAACCAAAACGTATATATAGACAAACCGTGTGATAAAAACGCAACATCTCTTACGCCAGAAGAAATACATCACACCTCACCCTCGACTAAACGCTACGACGGAAAAAAAAAGGAGAGAGAGAGAGAGAGAGAGAGAGAGAGAGAGAGAGAGAGAGAGAGAGAGAGAGAGAGAGAGAGAGGAGAAGAAGAAGAAGAAGAAGAAGATTGATTAACGTTCCCCATTTGCGAATGATAAACGACACTATGATGAAGCAAAAATTAACAAGCAGAATTCGTCATCGCGACTCCCTTCCAGAGATATATTAAATGAATTCTTTGAAAAAAAAAATAAAGAAAAGAAAATGATTGGTTGTCGCTCAGGTGGATACGTCCAATTTATTGCTCTACCTTTAACAGCCACTTACATCTGGTGGTCAGTGGAGCGGAAGCCAGGAGCCATTGGTCAATAGACTGCAGTCTAGTTTTTTTCTCCCCTTCAATTTACTTTTCCTTTACGGGAACATTTTTACGCAATATTTTATCTTCACTGGGAAATTCTCCGTAAAAATATACTGTTCTCAGCCGCATTTAATTTTTCGCAAAATTTTGTCTACACTGTTTAGAAAAATCCGTTATTCTAATGGGAAATTCTCCATAAAAATATACTGTTTCAGGCGCATTTCATTATATGCAACATTTTATCTACACTGTTAAAAAAAATCCGTAATTTTAATGGGAAATTCTCCGTAAAAATATCTGTTCTCAGCCGTATTTCATTTTTCGGAACATTTCATCTTCACTGTTTAAAAAAAAATCCGTAATTTTAATGGGAAATTCTCCGTAAAAATATACTGTTCTCAGTCGTATTTAAATTTTCACATCATTTTATCTACACTGTTTTAAAAAATCTGTTATTTTAATGGGAAATTCTCCGTAAAAAATATACTGTTCTCAGCCGTGTTTCAGTAAAATACATGCGACCGTAATTTTTACCATACTTTGTTATTATATTTTACCGGTTGGTGACCATAATGATACTCCTTTACGTCAATATATCAGTTTTTAAAACGGCAAAAATCCTGGAATAAATGTTGCCACACATTTACCGTTTTTATAAAGCAATTCTTTTACAGTACTCAGCAAAGGAATTGTAATCACATATAGAAATTAACAATTCAAAAGGAAAAGACATTCTGGGAAATAGAGATACTATATGATAAAGATCTATAGATTTCTGGGTAGATTATATAATTTAAACAAACTTTGGCAAACAATGAGACTTCAGCCGTTAATTTTGCAGGATGGTTTTTAATAGTGACAGAAATATAACTTAGGAAATACTGAACTTGGTAAATTAAATACGTACGTAAAAAGAAAATACAAATCTAAATTAGATAAACACGATTTCTTTCTATTGACAGTCCTCTAATATTTCACATTTGATTACAGACCGCATTATGAGAATATAGAGAGACCCGCAAAATAGATGCATATTATTATTATTATTATTATTATTATTATTATTATTATTATTATTATTATTATTATTATTATTATTACTTGCTAGGCTACAACCCTAGTTGGAAAAGCAGAATGTTATAAGCCATGGGGCTCCAACAGGGAAAATAGCCCAGTGAGAAAAGGAAACAAGGGAAAATAAAATATCTTACGAACAGTAACAACATTGAAATAAATATTTCTTAAATAAACTATAAAAACTTCAGCAAAACCAGAGGAAGAGAAATAAGATAGATTAGTGTGCCCGAGTGTACCCTCAAACAAGAGATCTCTAACCCAAGACAGTGGAAGACCATGGTACAGAGGCTAGGGCACTCCAAGAGTAGAGAACAATAGTTTGATTTTGGTATGTCCTTCTCCTAGCTGAGTTATCAAAGTGACATCAAACTCTTCATGTGAATAAAAGAAAATACCATAAATTGAGCATTCAAACCAAAGTTCTATTCCTCATTTCGTAATCTGAGCAAACTTGAACCCTGACAGTCTCATGAAAAGATTTATCACATAAAACAAACCTTCCGGGGGAAGAGGGAGGGCCTTCAATGTGGCTCCATTTTGGGTACACTGTTAAAAATGGTAAATTCATGGGAACATTCCAGGATTTTAACCGTTTTAAAAACGGTTATATTGACGTAAAAGAGTGATATTATGGTCACCAACCCGTAAAATATAATAATAAAGTAAGGTAAAATTCCGGTCGGCTGTATTTTACTGAAATACGGCTAAGAACAGTATATTTATACGGAGAATTTCCGATAAAAACTCCGGTTTTTTTTCTAACAATGTATAAAGACAATCTCGTGCCAAAAGGGAAAAAAAAATCTGGATAAGACTTTGTTACAAGTCCAAAATCTCACATCGCTGAGTCTCGGAAAGCAATGTCCACATTGCCGAGCTTAGCCTTAAGTCAAACAAATGACCTAAAGTCTTTTGTACTGGACAGAAGTTTCGAAATCGTCCCATGTTCAGATCTCTTCAACAACCAGGAATCTCCAAGAGATGAGTGTCTCCTTGAAGGAGTATCTTTGATCTCCCTTGATTTCAAGTATGTGGAGAAACTCTCAGTTCTGATGCTGGAGAAATGTTCAAAAGGAATTATATAGCAATTTAGTCGATGCACGAGAAAAAGGACAAGTAAGAAATTAAATACTATATTTTTTTTTCATGTTACAAAGAGTCTTTTTTTCCCTTCTTGGAAAACAGTTCTTTTCTCCTGTCTAGAATAAATCAAGGTTCAATTCTCTGCAAGAGATTTCCTCCGGAAAAAAAGTTGTAACGGCATGGGGAAATAAATAAAAAAAAAAAAAAAAACTGAATCTAATATTAGTGACATTATAAGAAAATGTTTATGTATATACCTGTGTATACACAAATATACAGATTATACTATATACACATACATAGATACTGTATGTATGTATACGTACGCAGAGAGAGAGAGAGAGAGAGAGAGAGAGAGAGAGAGAGAGAGAGAGAGAGAGAGAGAGAGAGAGAGAAATGTGTATAAATAAATAAACGCACGCACACACACACATATGTATATAAATATATACTGTATATATATATCTATATATATATATATATATATATATATATATATATATATATATATATATATATATATATATATATATACGCACACACACACACACACATATATATATATATATATATATATATATATATATATATATATATATATATATATATATATATATATATATATATATATATATATATATATAATACCAAGCCACTTCCCCAATTTTTGGGGGGTAACCGACATCAAACAAATGAAACAAAAAAGGGGACCTCTCCTCTCTACGTTCCTCCCAGCCTGAAAAGGGACTCAACCGAGTTCGGCTGGTACTGCTAGGGTGCCACAGCCGGCCCTCCCCGGTTATCCACCACAGATGAAGCTTTATAACGCTGAGTCCCCTACTGCTGCTACCTCCGCGGTCATCCAAGGCACCGGAGGAAGCTGCAGGGCCTACTGGAACTACGTCACAATCG
Source organism: Palaemon carinicauda (assembly GCF_036898095.1). Lineage (NCBI taxonomy): Eukaryota > Metazoa > Arthropoda > Malacostraca > Decapoda > Palaemonidae > Palaemon > Palaemon carinicauda. Next base: position 8,940,434 of record NC_090737.1, read on the forward strand.
CTCACCATTCATTCCTATTTCTAGCACGCTCTCTTGCCTCTCTCACATCTATCCTCCTTTCACCCAGAGCTTTCTTCACTCCATCCATCCACCCAAACCTTTACCTTCCTCTTGTACTTCTCCCATCAACTCTTGCACTCATCAGCTTCTTTAGCAGACAGCAAGTTCCATTCTCTCAACATGGCCAAACCACCTCAACACATTCATAACCACTATAGCTGTTAACTCATTTCTTACACACGTTCTCACCCTCACTACTTCGTTCCTAACCCTATCTACTCGAGACACACCAGCCATACTCCTTAGACACTTCATCTCAAACACATTCAATTTCTGTCTATCCGTCACTTTCATTCCCCACAACTCCGATCCATACATCACAGTTGGTATAATCACTTTCTCATACAGAACTCTCTTTACATTCGTGGCCAACCCTCTATTTTTTACTACTCCCTTAACTGCCCCCAAAACTTTGCATCCTTCATTCACTCTCTGACGTACATATGCTTCCACTCCACCATTTGATGCAACAACAGACCCCAAGTACTTAAATTGATCCACCTCCTCAAGTAGCTCTCCATTCAACATGACATTCAGCCTCGCTTCACCTTCCCTTCTCATACATCTCATAACCTTACTCTTACTCACATTAACTCTCAACTTCTTTTTCTCACACACCCATCCAAATTCTGTCACTAATCGGCCAACTTTCTCTTCCGCGTCTGCAACCAGTACAGTAACATCCGCAAACAACAATTGATTTACCTCCCATTCATGGTCATTCTTGTGTACCACTTTCAATCCTCATCCAAGCACTCGAGCATTCACATCTCTCACCATTCCATGAACATACAAGTTAAACAACCACGCCGACATCACACATCCCTGTCTCAGCCCCACTCTCACCAGAAACCAATAGCTTACTTCATTTCCTATCCTAACACATGCTTTACTACCTTTGTAGAAACTTTTCACTGCTTGCAACAACCTTCCACCAACTCCATATAACCTCATCACATTCCACATTGCTTCCCTATCAACTCTATCATACGCTTTCTCCAGATCCATAAGCGCAACATACACCTCCTTACCTTTTGCTAAATATTTCTCGCATATCTGCCTAACATTAAAAATGTGATTCATACAAAACCTACCTCTTCTAACACCACCCTCTACTTCTAAGATTGCATTCTCTGTTTTATCCTTAATCCTATTAATCAGTACTCTACCATATACTTTTCCAACTACACTCAACAAACTAATACCCCTTGAATTACAACACTCATGCACATCTCCCTTACCCTTATATAGTGGTACAATACAGGCACAAACCCAATCTACTGGTACCATTGACAACACAAAACACATATTAAACAATCTCACCAACCATTCAAGTACAGTCACACCCCCTTCCTTCAACATCTCAGCTCTCACACCACCCATACCAGATGCTTTTCATACTCTCGTTTCATAAAGTGCTCTCCTCACTTCCTCTCTTGTAATCTCTCTCTCTCTCTCTCATTCTCATCTCCCATCACCGGCACCTCAACACCTGCAACAGCAATTATATCTGCCTCCCTATTATCCTCAACATTCAGTAAACTTTCAAAATATTCTGCCCACTTTTTCCTTGCCTCCTCTCCTTTTAACAACCTTCCATTTCCATCTTTCACTGTCTCTTCAATTTATGAACCAGCCTTCCTTACTCTCTTCACTTCTTTCCAAAACTTCTTCTTATTCTCTTCATATGAATGACCCAATCCCTGACCCCACCTCAGGTCAGCTGCCCTCTTTGCCTCACTTACCTTGCACTTTACTTCCACATTTTTCTCTATATCTTTCATACTTCTCTATACTATCACTCTGCACCATTCTTCAAAAGCCCTCTTTTCCTCTTCCACTTTTACCTTCACTCGTTCATTCCACCATTCACTGCCCTTCCTCATGCTGCCTACAACAAACTTCTTGCCACACACATCACTTGCAATCCCAACAAAATTATCTTTTATTAACTTTCACTCCTCCTCTAAATTATTATATGCCATTTTCAACCTTTCTTGATATTTACTTCTTACCCCCGGTTTTATTAGCTCTTCAACCCTCACTAGCTCCCTTTTACATCCACCTACTCTATTCCTCCACTCTTATGCTACAACTAATTTTCCTTCCACCAAACAATGATCAGACATACCGTTAGCCATACCCGTAAACATGTGCACGTCTTTCAATCTTCCAACATTCATTTAGTTATCAACACATAACCCATTAATGCCCTTTCTACCACCCTTCCATTTGCCACTCTTACCCATGTATACTTGTTTTTATCTTTCTTTTTGAAAAAGCTAGAACATATCACCGTGTCTTGCTCAACACACGTATCTACCAGTCTCTCACCACTCATTTTCACCTGGTACGCCATAGTTCCCAATGACACCTTCTACCTCTCTGTGTATCTGTGTGCCAGTGAGTGATTACACTTTTGCGACCCTATAAATATCATGATTTAACGCGGATAACAAAAGGCTATCGAGTGCAATATAGCTACAAGTTTTCGTGAATAGTCAGTGATTAGTTTGAGGTCGGAGAAGTGGGATAAAACGTCGGCATAGAATAGTTATCTTGTGAATTACTAAAAATCTAATCAAGATGGCTATGTACAACACGGGCAAGGCTTGGAGAGACATCGCTGGACTCAGCAAAAATAAATTCCATGAGTTGGCGAAACAGGAGCTCGACCGTCTGATAACAGAGGTCACTAGTAACGTCAACCAATGTGACGGAAAAATATTCGCAGACATATTGAAACAATATGATCCAATAAACTGGAGCAAATCTGCGGAAAACATCAGCAAAATAATAGAAGAAATTCCAAAGAAAATCCAAGTGTTAAAGAGACTTATAAAGAAAGTCTACATCAATCAACACATTCCATCAAAGAACAATAAGAAGTCCAATATGGTGAATATGCTGATTGATGCAATGGGAAAAAGAATGCCAAAATGGTGTAATACATGTAAGATATGGTATTCCATTAATAATCCTCAACAATTGATTAGAAAATGTGATGCCTGTCATGTCCCAACACATCCCACATGTGCTGAAATACAGCAAAAAATAAAAAATAAAGACACAAAGGTATTCTGCTCAACATGCTTAGTCTGGATAGAAAATATAATTAAGTCGAGACTAAATCTGCAAATAGTTAAAGATAAAGAAGAGGAAGAAGAAGAAATAGAAGAAGAAGAAATAGAAGAAGAAGAAGAAAAAGAAGAAGAAGAGAACAATGAACAGGATATGTGTAAGGATGCAGAAGAAATCATTGATATAACCTATGATGCCATCCAACAACATACTTATGAAGAAATAAATTACCAGATGGAAACAAATAATAGACCCAAGAGACTCTACCCGGACCTACATAATTTTAGGGAAGAGCAAGAACAAGAAAAAATAGAAAAGAAGGATATAGTCTGCAATATGCTGAAAAGAGGGAATTGCAGATTTGGCGAAAGATGCTACTACAAGCATCCAAAGATATGCCATAATTATGAAATATATGGTAAATGTGCGTATTTAGACGGATATGGAGACGAATGCAGAGATCTCCATCCAAAAATATGCAAAAACCTAAAAGAAGGAAAAGGATGCATTTACAACAAAAAATGTCGATATATGCATCCTGCAACCATGAATGAAAGTAAGAAAACTCAGCAAACTGAAAAGAAAAATGAAAGCAAAAAAGAAACAAAAAAGCAGGCCGTGTATATACCGCGCTTTGAACCAAGAGCCCCAAGATATGAGGCCTTTCAACCCAAACCGGCACATTTAGAGCCCAACTACAAAGAATGCATCTATAATGCCAGGGGTTGGTGCAGATATGGGGACAGTTGCAGGTATACACACACAAATAAATATGAAGGCGAAAGAGCAAATATAATAGAAAAGTTGGATTTTTTAATGGCAGAATTCCGGGAAATGAAGAAAAGAACATCATATCAGAACAGGAAGGAAGCATGGGAGAATCCATATTATTACCAATATTAAATAATGGGGATGAAACACAAACCATAATAGTAATGAATGCACAGGGTTTAGTCACGAGTAACTCTAAAAGGAAAATAGAGTTCTTAGAAGAACTAACCCAAATTGAAAAAATAGATATATTAAATATAAGTGAAACATGGTATTCCCAAGAGACTGGCAGTGATGACCAGATAAAGGGTTTCCAAACTTATAGATCAGACAGAAAAAAATAGGAATCAAGGGGGAACCGCAATATATGGAAGAGACATAAATCAAGGAAAAGTATGTGAAAAATACAGCAACAAAGAATGTGAATTGATTGCGGTAGAATTTGAATTTGAAAAACTAATGAATATTGTAGTTTACAGACCCCCAAACACTAAGGAGGTTGACATAATAATAGAAAAAATAGATGATATATGTAGAAACCATAAAGACTGGAATATACTCCTATCCGGAGATTTTAACTTTCCTTTCGTGGATTGGAAAGAACGGATAGAAGAAAGTGGTTGTATGTATACATATAAAAAAGATAGTAATAGTAGCGCAGAAGATAAGAGGCAATTTGAAAAGCTTCAAGATATGCTATTAGAACATAATATGCAACAAATAAACCACATTCCAACAAGAAAGGAAAATGTCCTAGATCTAGTATTTGTGAATGAGGTGAATTATGTTAAAGAAATAATAGTGTATAACACGGGAATTTCAGACCACAATGTCATAGAATTGCTAGTTCATTCCAAAGCAAGTGATCACAGAATTAATAAAAGCACAAAACTTTGGGAAGGATATGGAAAATATAACTTTTACAGTAAGAATATAAAATGGTCAGAAATAAATGAAGAACTGAATAAAGAATGGGAAAATGTATTTATAAGTGATAATATACAGGTAAATACGGATATACTGTACAAAATACTGGAGAAAATTGTTGAAAAATATGTACCGAAAAAAAACAATAAACAAAAGACGTGCATACCAAGAGACAGAAGGATCTTATTTCAGAAAATTAAAAAGTGGAAGAAAAATCTTGCAAAAGAAAAAAATGTGTGGAAAATGATTGAAATAAAATGTAAGATAGAAAATGCAGAACAAAAGATTATACAGTCGAAAGAAAATGAAAAAAGGTACTTAGAAGAAAGGACACTTCAAAATATAAAAAGAAACCCCAAAGTACTTTACTCCTATGCAAAAAAGATGAATAAAAGGAGAATAGAAATAGGCCCTCTAAGAATTGAAGGACGGCTAACGAATGAAAAAAAGGAAATATGCAACATATTAGCAGAAAAATATAAGAGTGAGTTCACGCCAAGAATTGCGAATGAGAATAATGAAACAGAAATGAGAGAAGAAAATGTTGAATATCTAACGGATATAGATATTAATGAAGCAGATATTGTCACGGCTATAAACGAAATTAAAAATGGATCGGCAGCCGGACCAGATGGAGTTCCAGCGATTTTGTTAAAAAAAACTGCAAACACTATCGCGAAGCCACTTGCAATACTGCTAAGACAGAGTATAGATATGAGCGAGATATATGTTAAACATAAATTAGCTTATATAACCCCTATCTTCAAAAGTGGATCAAGACTAGAGGCAAGCAATTATAGACCTGTTAGTCTAACATCACATATTATGAAAGTGTATGAGAGGGTAATAAAAAAGAAAATAATGAACCATTTGGTCAAAAATAATTTGTTTAATATGGGTCAACACGGTTTCGTACCTGGAAAAAGTACACAGACCCAACTGATAGCTCACTATGAAAACATATACAATAATATGATAAATGAAAAAGACACAGATGTGATCTATCTAGATTTTGCAAAAGCCTTTGACAAGGTAGACCATAACATATTGGAGAAAAAAATGAGAAAGCATAATATTGTGGGAAAGATAGGAAAATGGGTAAAAGAGTTCCTGCAAAACAGAAAACAGATAGTGGTTGCAAATGACGAGAAATCAGATGAAGCCCAGGTAATATCTGGTGTGCCCCAAGGTACGGTATTAGCTGCACTGCTATTTGTTATTATGATCTCAGACATAGACTGTGATGTTGAAAACTCCGTAGTGAGAAGTTTCGCCGATGACACAAGAATAAGTAGAGAAATTACTTGTGATGAAGATAGGAACTCACTACAAAGAGATCTAAACAAAATATATGAATGGGCGGAGATAAATAGGATGGTATTTAACTCCGATAAATTCGAATCAATAAATTATGGAAACAGAGAAGGAATGGTGTATGCATACAAGGGACCTAATAATGAGACAATCACAAACAAGGAAGCAATTAAAGACCTTGGTGTAATTTTAAATAGGAATATGTTATGCAACGACCAAATAGCAACACTGTTGGCTAAATGTAAAGCAAAAATGGAAAAGTTATTCAGACACTTTAAAACAAGAAAAGCTGAACACATGATTATGCTTTACAAAACTTATGTGCGTAGTACACTCGAGTACTGCAATGTGATATGGTACCCACACTACCAAAAGGATATTGCGCAAATAGAGAGTGTACAAAGGTCCTATACTGCTAGAATAGAAGAAGTTAAGGACCTTGATTACTGGGAAAGACTGCAATTTTTAAAACTATACAGTCTAGAAAGGAGAAGAGAACGCTACATGATAATACAAGCATGGAAGCAAATAGAAGGAATTGCTGAAAACATCATGGAGCTTAAAGTATCAGAAAGAGCAAGCCGAGGTAGATTAATAGTACCAAAAAGCATTCCAGGTAAACTGAGAAAGGCGCACAGGACATTAATCCACTACGCACCAGCATCGATAATGCAGCGACTATTTAATGTGCTGCCAGCTCATCTAAGAAACATATCAGGAGTGAGCGTAGATGCGTTTAAAAATCAGCTCGATAAATACCTAAGATGCATCCCAGACCATCCAAGACTGGAAGATGCAAAATACACCGGAAGATGTATTAGCAACTCTCTGGTGGATATACGAGGTGCCTCACACTGAGGGACCTGGGGGAACCCAAACAAAAAATAAGGCAATAAGGCAATAAGGCAAGCGCCCACTCTAGCATTTAAGTCATCCATGACAACTACATAATTCCTTCTACCCAGTCCTTCTACACACCTAGTTAATTCATTCCAGAACTCATACCGCTCTTCTTCACTTTTCTCACTACCTGGCCCATACACACTGACAAAACACCCAACATTCCCTACCAAACCTAACCCTTACCCACATATTCTGCTCTCCCGGTCTACATCGGATAGGGGGAAGAGGGAGCAGTCATACACTGGTGGGGGTCAGTCACATGTGCGTGCATATCTATCTAAATATTTAGCTGATATTTTGACGGGTCGCGTACACTATTTGTTGTTTAATACCGTCAATGTATACTGACAAAAGTGTTGCATCTACTTTTTATAAATCAACTGAACTCTGTCCACAATATCAAAGCCGGGATTCAACATTGAGGAATACCTATTTGTAACTAACACTGTAAATTTCCCAAGGCATTATCAATAAAGAACACAAAAATAACAATAAACATACTCAATTTTTTCAAGAGAAATTTGCGTATCAGGTGTAATGAAAAACAAAGGAA
>NC_090737.1:8953042-8960542 GCF_036898095.1 Palaemon carinicauda
ATACTAACTGACACGAGAAATCACAAAGTTGTACAAATATTGGTAAGGAACAAGTGGGTACACACACACACATACATACATACACACACACACACACACACACATATATATATATATATATATATATATATATATATATATATATATATATATATATATATATATATATATACATATATATATATACATATATATACTGTATATATACATTATATATGTAATATTTAAAAAAAAAGGTATAAAATTAAACTGAAATGCATAAAATAATAGTAATCCCTCAATATCTTAGTTATTATTATCCTTATCATTATAACTATTAAATGTATTCAAATAATATTAGTTTCCTGATATTACAATTGAAATATCGAATGATACAAAAAAAATATTAATAGAAACTCTCAAGTACGATTGACTCATATCCATTTACAATTTACATTTAATTTTCGAAAACTCCCAGCAACATTCTTGACATCTGACATTTGTCTTGCATTAAAATTGAACAGCTGTGGATCTGATTTATCTATTCTCTATTCATGATATAATTATCATTATTCAAGGAACTCTCGTAAAGCAGAATTACTCTTATAAGAGCTGCTTCTAAGAATGACTTCGGTTAATCCGTCCAATATTGTTCTCTGGTTACGGTTCATTTCTCCTTCGCCTATACACACACAACACACACTGAATAGTCTGACTTATTATTTACAGATTCTACTCTGTCCTCATACACCTGACAAAACAGATTACCGAATAATTCTTCTTCACTCAAGGGTTACTGCACTGCAATTGTTGAATGGCCACTTTCCTCTTAGCTATGGTAAGCAGCTCTCCTAGAAGGATACTCCAAAATTAAACCATTTTTCTCTAGTCTTTGGTAGTGCCATAGCCTCTGTACCATGGTCTTACACTGTCTTGGGTTGAAGTTCTCTTGACTGAGGGTACACTCGGGAACACTATTCTATTTTATTTCTCTTCCTCTTGTTTTGTTAAAGTTGTATAGGAAATATTTATTTTAAGGTTGTGACTCTTCTTAAAATATTCTATTTTTCCTTGTTTCCTTTCCTCACTAGGCTATTTTCCCGTTAGGGGCCCTTGGGCTTACAGCATCCTGCTTTTCCAGCTATGGTTACAGCTTAGTAAGTAATAATAATAATAATAATAATAATAATAATAATAATAATAATAATCTGAATTTTCGAAAAATTATTAAGAATACTGGGCCCACAGCAATTAAATATATTAAGAAATTTCTACTACAAAATACATATCATGGTAAAACACAGATTTCCACTAGCATGATTTGCATTTCTAAAATACTTCAATAATAATAATATCCAGCACGAAATTAATCACTTGAAACTAGGCTTCCAAGTATAAACTCTGAAATATACTGTCTTTATTTCTAGCATTTCAGTAAACAAAAACTAAAAAGTATTAATATTGTGCAACTCTACCAGTAATAAAGTACTACTTAAGTCAGAACATAATACAATTGACTCCGATAATAATCAATTAATATCAGTAGTTAGATATCATGGCCTTCAAATATCTTATTAAGTAAATAGGAAATTTATAAAAGTTTTCAATAAAAATTATCATAAACTGCAGACAGACGTAAGACACAAACGTTCGAACCTTTATGTCACATAAGTCATCACTTAGGGTTGTTGTGGCCTGATTGGTAACGTCCCTGACTAGTGAACACCAGACTGGGGTTCGAGTCCCGCTCAATCTCGCTAGTTTCTTTTGTCGTTGAAACCTCAGCATCCTTGTGAGCTACTGCGGGGGAGGGGGGGGTACCCTATAGGTATATCTGCTGAGCAATCAGCAGCTATTGCTTGTCCCTCCTTGGTCCTAGCTTGGGTGGAGAGGGGGCTTGTGCGCTGATCATAATTATGATATATGATCAGACTCTAGGGCACTGTCCTGCTTGATAGGACAATGTCACTATCCCTTGCCTCTGCAATTCATGAGCGGTCTTTAAAAATTTTTAAACCTTTATGAAACATAAGTCATCACTTACGTACAAGAAAAAGAATGCATCCTTCAAATTATCCCACATTGAAGCTACTACTGAACGCAAGTATGTTACAATAATACCCTTTCTTCAAGAGTCCAGTATTAGCTCCTTGAGCTTTGCGATTAAAGCAGCACTTGACTTCTCTTCAACCCGATGTGGCCAGAGAAGAATAACGGCTTCATGTAAATTTACGTTAATACTACTCAGAATTTATCCTTCAATTTTCTTTAATTGCATACAATGTGATGTTTGAGCAAGATCTCTCTCTCTCTCTCTCTCTCTCTCTCTCTCTCTCTCTCTCTCTCTGTATATACATATACATATATATATATATATATATATATATATATATATATATATATATATATATATATATATATATATATATATATATATATATATAAGAAAATTTGCGGGCATAAATTGGCACAGAACAGACGTGAGTGAAAGGACAAGTCTGATGCCTTTGTCCTGCAGTGGACTAGTTACGGCTGATGATAATAATTATATGTACATACATACATACATACACACATATATATATATACATATATATATATATATATATATATATATATATGTATATATATATATATATATATATATATATATATATATATATATACATATATATATATATATATATATATATATATATATATATATATATACATAAACACACACTTTTTGTTATCATTATCTCCAATCAAGTGTTGGTATTTGGTGATATGGTAACAAAATTATTTTTTATCTAATCTACCTTTTTCCCATATATAACAAGCATGTGAAGAAATGACCTTTTAGTCCTTTTATTGAAAACTATACCTTTATCTGCCTGATTGGCAGCATTGCAAAACATTTTTCTATTCCATCAATTTGTTTCGTTGGCTTTCATCACGAACCCTTTAATGAACCCGGAACTTCCATTACCCATTATTACAAAATTCAACACTAACAAATCATATGATTGTTACTTTGATATAACGTGCAATGAATCATTAATCATAATAGTAAATGATGCTGTTATTAGGCAATTAGCGTTTAAGTTCTAGCAGTTCAAATAAAACTTTGGTAAACACCAGTATGCCATTGTGTATTAATTATAGGTCACTAGACTACGCTTTAGTCCTCGATACTGGTACATATACTCTTCCGATATCTAAGCCGATAAATATTCCAGGATGGAAATGAAAGTTTGTGAATATGAATAATTATGAAAATTTAAATATGTGAATACGAATAATTATGAGAATGTAAGGTTGCGAATATGAATAATTGAGAATGTAAGATTGTGAATATGAATAATTACGAGAATGTAAGGTTGTGAATATGAATAATTATGAGAATGTAAGGCTGCGAATGTGAATAATTATGAGAATGTAAGGTTACGAATATGAATAATTATGAGAATGTAAGGTTGTGAATATGAATAATTATGAAAATGTAAGGTTTTGAATATGAAATTTATAAATATGATAGGAGTGAATTTACGAAGCCTCTTTGCACAAAACCTATTGGCCGTGGTCATTGATTCTACCTCCCAAGCAGCGTAAAGATATGGCACCTTGGATAACAAAGCGGTACATACAGGAATATCCATAAGGACAGATGTAAGTCGTCCATCGGATTCTAATGACTCTGTACCCACTTCCTTTCTTTCTCAATAGAACCGAAGGGATGACCGACCGAAGAAGCACGAACCGTCCCGACTCAACTATGATCAACTATACCAATCACGACACCATCGACAACACCAGCAACAATAAGCAGAACAACAGCTTGCCTAAACGAATCCCTTCCCTGTATCTGAAGCAATCCATCTAAGAGGCGGTTGACTAGATCTTACCTTCCAGTCAAGTACCCTCCAAAGGGGTGTAAACTGTCGGGTGCATCTTGTGCTAACAAGTGATCATTTTGCAATAGAAATTAACCTCGAACTTGTAAGATATCCTCCTCCTCCTCTTCCTCCTAAAAGGTGGAACCGAGAATTTGCCTACTAGGAAAGATTCGAGTAAGTTGCTGATCATCCTTCAACCCTGTATCTCCAATCACCTACAAATAAAAGTTGCTAAATAACCTTTATCCTTTAAACCTTAATCACCAACAAACCCAAAACAGACCTATCACCTACGGGCTTCAGTGTTGCAAGAGCCAGGCAATCTACAAGCAAGCAAGCTTAATTTTTCAGTTTAACTACAAGCCTGATGAATAGCAGGCGTACCTTGCTTGCTTAATACACGTTTCAACTTGACCTCTCCTCTGAAAACGGCAAAGAAAGGCCGATAACCGAACCCTGGACCACCCCTGGATTTCTTACATAAACTTATAATCAAATGTACACTTTTTAAAGTAAAACATTCGTTCATTTATTAATGAGTATATATCCTCTTTAAGAATGAGAACAACACAGTTACCAGCAAATAGCTGTTGCTCTTGAAAATATGATTAGATCAATAGAAAAGGTCTCATAAATTTGACGCCACTTGCGGCAACCATTATCTTGAATCAAGCTTGCATAAAAGAGGATTTCCTGCCGAAATACTACTACTACTACTACTACTACTACTACTACTACTAAAAATAATAATATTAATACTAATAATAATAATAATAATATACCTATATATTTGATATTGACGTAGGGTCCTGGAACGTAAAAATCTAATTCTTTATTTTTACTTTCATCTTAAAAAGTTCTTATCGTTGTCTCTCATTAATAATTAGTAAGAAAGGTGCTAAAACAGAAGTCCTAGTCCCTTGTTTTACAAAAGTAATAAACTCGGTAAAATTTTATTACAAATACAGATAAGCACTGGCTTATCTCACTGTCAAATTTAGAATACAAAATGGCATGGCCCACCAATTTAAACAGTTTCAATGAAACTTTGAAGGAAAGGGAAATAAGACAGATTTGAGATCATATTTTCTTTTGTCAAGCAGCTTTTTAAAAAATTTTATCTATTAAAATTTCATAACAAATTGCCTCTAGAAAATTGGACGTTACACACTACCCACTTAAAATAGGCAATTAAGCATAAGCAGAGCAGAGACAGCATATCAATGAACATTTATATTACGAAATTAATGAATATTTTAGTCCAGAATTAATGAATATTTACAGTACACAATTAATGCTCTCAAGTACACGTAGCCCCATCAGCATTAACCTGACAACGTCAAAGGGCAATAATAAACTGTCTCTTGAACCTTGTCAGATTATAATGAAAAGGAAAACAATCGACAAGCGGATAAAAATCATTGAATTTTACATACTTCAATGATTCCTTTACAGAGGACTTCGCTGCGCCCTGGGGCTACAGTATACCAAGACCTACAGAAGCGTTTAAGTAGCACACTGAAGAGTATGAAGGAAGAGCATCTTCATCACATCTAATCAACCAATATGTTCATAATGTTAAGGCAAATGATAATGATATTTTCTGTATGTGTTGAGAAAACCATGAGGCTACACTGTTAAAAAAACGTAATCTAAATCGTTAAATTCTCCGTAAAAATATAGTCATCAGCCGTATTTCAGTAAAATACAGGCGACCGTAATTTTTACAATACTTTATTATCTTTTACGGGTTGGTGACCGTAATATCACTCCTTAACGTTAATATATCCGTTTATAAAACGATAAATGCTGGGCAACGTCTATTCCAGGATTTTAGCCGTTTTTTACGGTAAATTTTTAAGTGTAGACAGTAAAATTTAATAATAAAGATAATATGTCTGGGACCATCGAAGTACCCCACAAGTAGACGCCACATCCAACACTTAGATATCAAAGGTACAGGCATGGAACTAGCAAATTCATTCTAAAATACTTGTTGATAACCACAAAAGCATTAGAATTATTAATTTTTAATAGATTATCTTAAAAGGAGAATCAGCATTCCTAATTTCCTCTAATATCTATGAATAGATTTTTTCGAATATTTATATACAAATTAAAAGTAAAAACACAGATAGATTGTATATCTACATAGGAATTCAGACCAATTGTTAAACTTTTCCCTTCCTCCCATGGATAGTGATCGACTTTTCTTTGAAGTTTCGAGAAAAATAGAGCCGTTAGATTTTTGCAACTCGCAAAAAAGAAAAAGAAAAAAACAACCATAAGCCGATTTGGATTCTTTTTCATTTCACCCTGAAGCACGTGCCATATCTTAGATTCATTCATTTCGGTAACACATTTTTTCCAGTAAATCTCATATATATATATATATATATATATATATATATATATATATATATATATATATATATATATATATATATATATATATATGTATGTATATATATATATATATATATATATATATATATATATATATATATATATATATATATATATATATATATATACACACACACACATATATATATATATATATATATATATATATATATATATATATATATATATATATATATATATAAACAAAGCAAATTATATGGAATGTTCAAACTAAGGCTTACTTAAGGAACGTTAGATTAATGATTCGAACATTTCTTATAATGACAGGCTTTTAACGCGTTCGCGCACATACACAGAGAGAGAGCCTTACCTTATTTTTTGTTTGGGTTCCCCCAGGTCCCTCAGTGTGAGGCACCTCGTATATCCACGAGAGAGAGAGAGAGAGAGAGAGAGAGAGAGAGAGAGAGAGAGAGAGAGAGAGTGTAGGTGGTTACAAAACACGGAAACCGTGTCTGCCCCTGTATCAACATGTCGCCAGGTTGTCATTACAGGGAGTTGCTATGCATTTAGAGCAGGTTGATACAAAACTCTCTCTTTCCGGAGCCTTTCCAATTAATTTGTAAATGAAACGTAATTCGAATCCACTAATCTAGTTGGCACGACGGAACTTTTGAACGCTTCAAACATGCCCCGGAATTTGCATACTTACGAGAAATAGAAACTCTTCTTTATTCCCATCTTTTTTGTTTTTGTCTTTTTTTTAGTTTTTTTTTATCATCTGGATTCTGCCGAATTTACGCCAGCTATGTATTCTTCACTTTCAACACATATTACTCTTCTTAAATATTTTATTTTTCCTTGTTGCCTTTCCTCACTGGGCTATTTTCCCTGTTGGAGCCCCTGGGCTCATTGGCATCCTGCTTTTCCAACTACGGTTGTAACTTAGCAAATAATAATAATATTAATAATAATAATAATAATAATAATTTTAACATTAAAATTCCTTTTATACCAATTATGAAAATTAATCCAACATACATCATAAGCTATAAATCCAGGTATGTATCAGTGTAAGTTGACATCCGCATATTTTCTTAGATCGTTAATCCATCATCTTCTCTTCCTTCCCCTGCCCTCTTTTATTCTTTATGTCCATATATTACTTATATCTGTTATTCTCATTTTATGTCCTGTCCATGTCCATTTCTCTGTTTAAACTAATACGTAAGTTCGTATGTATGTATAAATATACACATATATACATATATTCTTGTGT
>NC_090737.1:8970542-8973042 GCF_036898095.1 Palaemon carinicauda
AAAACAACCTTGAGCTGCGTCAATGAGAAAATAACCTTGAGCTGCGACAATGAGGAGATAACCTTGAACTGCGTTAATGAGAAGCAGATAGACGCAATTATTCAGGGTTAATTTACTACAACAGCCAAAGAAAGCGCGTCTTCTAGTCCGGGATAACTGGCCCATTTTCCCTGGTGCTTACTGCGTTAACGGTGCCCCCCCCCCCTCCCCCCTTAAATAGAGTCCGTTTTATAACGCGATGAGTTACGACAAACAAAAGGATCTCTAATTATGCCGTGAATAAATAGTCTGCTTTATATTCACTTAAACTCTCGCTCTGCCGCTTGAAACTCCATTATGTAAATTCTTGAAAATATCGTGTATAAGGGAAAGGGAGTGAAGGGTAATTTTCCATTTTTTCCCAACGAAGGGCGTTGTGAAAATAAGAATTATCGTAATAAATCTGACCTGAGAACATGGAAAAAAATGAGAGAAAAACGATAAAGACCTCACTCTCAATCTTCGACAGAACAAGGAAAGAAATTATTCTTTCTGATAACGGATATTTCCAGGGATTCTTTGTTCATTATCCACTTTTCCCTTTGGTCGCACTTGATAAAAGCAAATTCTTTTTTTTCAATACAAAAAAGTAGAATAAAAAATTATTAGTAAAATGTGGAAAAGGGGACTTTAAAATTCATTTGTAAATTAACTTAAAGTTTAATATCATGAAGACGTTAATTAGGCTTTAGTTTTATAACGACATTATGTGTATGTATATATATATATATATATATATATATATATATATATATATATATATATATATGTCTATATATATATATGCTTACACACATATATATGTGTATATATATATATATATATATATATATATATATATATATATATATATATATATATATATATATATATATATAAATACACATATATATATATATGCATATATATATATATATATATATATATATATATAAATACATATATATATATATGCATATATATATATATATATATATATATATATATATATATATATATATATATATATATATATATATATATTAATGAATTTATACAGTACTTTACATTTATGCCCAAAGTCAACCAAACTAAATTTATCACACTACCGGGATTAAAAAAAAACGTAAATAACTAAACATAGGAATTACACGGTAAATATATTAACATTTATCATTATGCAGATTTACATATAAAAAAAAGACTTAATGACATACAAGCTTCAAATAAGAGAGAAAAGTAATACATACAAGCTCCAAATCAGAGAGAAAAGTAATATAAACTAGAAATATAACAAACTTATCTCAAACTACTCAAACCGGAGGACCTTAAATTTAATTCATAAAATTAATACATAATAGAAAACAAACTCCATAACATATACAAACAAAACACAGAAAAGTATTTATTATTATTATTATTATTATTATTATTATTATTATTATTATTATTATTATTATTATTACTTGCTAAACTACAACAATAGATGGAAAAGCTGGATGCTATAACCCCAGGGGCTCCAACAGGGAAAATAGCCCAATGAGGAATGAAAATAAGGAAAAATAAAATGTTTTAAGACGCCTAAAAACATTAAAATAAATATCTCCACTATAAACTATAAAAACTTTAACAAAACCAGAGAAAAAAAAAATAAGATAGAACAGTGTGCCGGAGTGTACCCTCCAGCAAGAGAACTCTAACCCAACACAGTGGAAGGCTATAGTACAAAGGCTATGGCACTACCCAAGACTAGAGAACAATGGCTTGATTTTGGAGTTTCCTTCTATTTGAAAGAGCTACTAAGCGAAGCTAAAGAGTCTCTTCTACCCTTATTATTATTATTATTATTATTATTATTATTATTATTATTATTATTATTACTATTATTATTATTATTATTATTATCCAAGCTACAACCCTAGTTGGAAAAGCAAGATGCTATAAGCCCAAGGGCTCCAATGGGGAAAATAGCCAGTGACGAAAGGAAATAAGGAAATAAATAAATGAAGGGAACAAATTAACATTAAATCATTCTAAAAAACAGTAACAACGTCAAAATAGATATGTCAAATATAAACAATAAAAAGACTCCTGTCAGCCTGGTCAACATATAAACATTTTCTCCAACTTTGAACTTTTGATGTTCTACTGATTCAACTACCCGATTAGGAAGAGGAAAGTGGCCGCTGAACAATTACAGTGCATTGATGTATAAAATGATTAATTATACTCAACATCGTACAATTATTTATTAAGGTTGATAAATAGACGAGAAACAATTACAGGTAACAAAGAATACGTTGTCAAGATTATTTACCTGTTGTTTACGGAGACGAGGCAGGAATGATTTATTAGTAAACACTGAAGGGACCCGAGAGAGTTCAGTCAAGGGATGGTTATTTGAATGAATGGATAGAACTTTTATAATCGGGATACACACACACACACACACACACACACACACACACACACACACGCATAT
>NC_090737.1:8978042-8983042 GCF_036898095.1 Palaemon carinicauda
ATGGACTGTTTGGTAATCTCAGCGCTGTCAGGTGTATGAGGACTGAGGAGAATGTGGAAAGAATAGGCTAGACTATTCGGTGTATGTGTAGGCAAACGGAAAATGAGCCGTAACCAGAGATAGGGATCCAATGTAATACTGTTCTGGCCAGTTAAAAGACGACATAACTTTCTAGTAGCAGTATCAAAATAATAATACTAATAATAATAATAATAATAATAATAATAATAATAATAATAATAATAATTTACTGGCAAGAAATTTTATGTCCAGTAATGGAAACTCGTAATTTTTTTTGTTTTCAAAAAATGGGAACATACACTGACAAATGAGAATTTTATTTTGTAATAAAACACACAGAGAGATCCTTACCTTATTGCCTTATTTTTTGTTTGGGTTCCCCAAGGTCCCTCAGTGTGAGGCACCTCGTATATCCACCAGAGAGTTGTTAATGCATCTTCCGGTGTATTTTGCATCTTCCAGTCTTGGATGGTCTGGGATGCATCTAGGTATTTATCGAGCTTATTCTTAAACACATCTACGCTCACTCCTGATATGTTTCTTAGATGAGCTGGCAGCACATTAAATAGTCGCTGCATTATCGATGCTGGTGCGTAGTGGATTAATGTCCTATGCGCCTTTCTTAGTTTTCCTGGTATATTTTTGGGCACTATTAATCTACCTCGGCTTGCTCTTTCTGATATTTTAAGCTCCATGATGTTTTCAGTAATTCCTTCTATTTGCTTCCATGCTTGTATTATCATGTAGCGTTCTCTTCTCCTTTCTAGACTGTATAGTTTTAAAATTTGCAGTCTTTCCCAGTAGTCAAGGTCCTTAACTTCTTCTATTCTAGCAGTAATAGGACCTTTGTACACTCTCTATTTGTACAATATCGTTTTGGTAGTGTGGGTCCATATCACATTGCAGTACTCGAGTGTACTACGTACATAAGATTTGTAAAGCATAATCATGTGTTCAGCTTTTCTTGTTTTAAAGTGCCTGAATAACATTCCCATTTTTGCTTTACATTTAGCCAACAGTGTTGCTATTTGGTCGTTGCATAACATATTCCTATTTAACATTACACCAAGGTCTCTAATTGCTTCCTTGTTTGTGATTGTCTCGTTATTTAGGTCCCTTGTATGCATATACCATTCCTTCTCTGTTTCCATAATTCATTGATTTAAATTATCGGAGTTAAATGCCATCCTATTTATCTCCGCCCATTCATATATTTTGTTTAGATCTCTTTGTAGTGAGTTCCTATCTTCATCACAAGTAATTTCTCTACTTATTCTTGTGTCATCGGCGAAACTTTTCACTACAGAGTTTTCAACATCGCAGTCTATGTCTGAGATCATAATAACAAACAGCAGTGCAGCTAAACCGTACCTTGTGGCACGCCAGATATTACCTGAGCTTCATCTGATTTCTCGTCATTTGCAACCACTATCTGTTTTCTGTTTTGCAGGAATTCTTTTACCCATTTTCCTATCTTTCCCACAATATTATGCTTTCTCATTTTTTTCTCTAATATATTGTGGTCTACCTTGTCAAAGGCTTTTGCAAAATCTAGATAGATCACATCTGTGTCTTTTTCACTATCATATTTTTGTATATGTTTCATAGTGTGCTATCAGTTGGGTTTGTGTACTTTTTCCAGGAACAAAACCGTGTTGACCTATATTAAACAGATTATTTTTAACCAAATGATCCATTATTTTCTTTTTTATTACCCTCTCATACACTCTCATAATATGTGATGTTAGACTAACAGGTCTATAATTGCTTGCCTCTAGTCTTGATCCACTTTTGAAGATAGGGGTTATATAAGCTAATTTATGTTTAACATATATCTCGCTCATATCTACACTTTGTCTTAGCAGTATTGCAAGCGGCTTCGCGATAGTGTTTGCAGTTTTTTTTTAACAAAATCGCTGGAACTCCATCTGGTCCGGCTTCCGATCCATTTTTAATTTCGTTTATAGCCGTGACAATATCTGCTTCATTAATATCTATATCCGTTAGATATTCAACATTTTTCTTCTCTCATTTCTGTTTCATTATTCTCATTCGCAATTCTTGGCGTGAACTCACTCTTATATTTTTCTGCTAATATGTTGCATATTTCCTTTTTTTCATTCATTAGCCGTCCTTCAATTCTCAGAGGGCCTATTTCTATTCTCCCTTTATTCACCTTTTTTGTATAGGAGTAAAGTACTTTGGGGTTTCTTTTTATATTTTGAAGTGTCCTTTCTTCTAAGTCTCTCTTCTTATTTTCTTTCGACTGTATAATCTTTTGTTCTGCATTTTCTATCTTACATTTTATTTCAATCATTTTCCACACATTTTTTTCTTTAGCAAGATTTTTCTTCCAGTTTCTAATTTTCTGAAATAAGATCCTTCTGTCTCTTGGTATGCACGTCTTTTGTTTATTGTTGTTTTTCGGTACATATTTTTCAACAATTTTCTCCAGTATTTTGTACAGTATGTCCGTATTTACCTGTATATTATCACTTACAAATACATTTTTCCATTCTTTATTCAGTTCTTCATTTATTTCTGACCATTTTATATTCTTAATGTAAAAATTATATTTTCTATATCCTTCCCAAAGTTTTGTGCTTTTATTAATTCTGCGATCACTTGCTTTGGAATGAACTATCAATTCTATGACATTGTGGTCTGAAATTCCCGTGTTATACACTATTATTTCTTAACATAATTCAATTCATTCACAGAGAGAGAGAGAGAGGAGAGAGAGAGAGAGAGGAGAGAGAGAGAGAGAGAGAGAGAGAGAGAGAGAGAGAGGAGAGAGAGAGAGAGGGGGGGGACTGCATCAACCACATGAGAATTCTTCCTTTGTTTACCTTGCTCTTTCCTCTCACTGTTTTACTACCACTTCACTATAATGCCACAGTGTTTATCTTTCAGCGTTGGTAGTCTCTCTCTCTCTCTCTCTCTCTCCTCTCTCTCTCTCTCTCTCTCTCTCTCTCTCTCTCAACATTTCGATGACATTTGAGTATATGCGAAAGTATATTTCATATAGGTTTCATTTTTATTTTAGAAAAAACTTTCAAGCTAAGAGAGAATATCGTATAAATGGAGTTTTTTTGTTTACAAAAACATATGAATGAATTCACCATAGCCTACTTATTTAAAAGAAAAATTTTTTTATATCACGTACTCAAATGTCTGCACGGTTGCTAAGACTGCATCCCGTTATCCTTTTCTAAGGAAAACAACTACAGAAGATAAATTTGAAATGAGAAAAACAACAGAAGATAAATTTGAAAAGAAGAGAACAACAACAGAAGATAAATTTGAAATGAGAAAAACAACAGAAGATAAATTTGAAAAGAAGAAAACAACAACAAAACATAAATTTGAAAAGAGGAAAACAACAGAAGATAAATTTGAAAAGAGGAAAACAACAACAGAAGATAAATTTGAAAAGAGGAATACAACAACAAAAGATAAATTTGAAAAAAGCAAAACAACAAAAGGTAAATTCGAAAGGAGGAAAACAACAGCAGATAGATTTGAAAAGAGGAAAACAACAACAGAAGATAAATTTGAAAAGAGAAAAACAACAACAGAAGATAAATTAGAAAAGATGAAAACAACAACAGAAGATGAATTTTAAAAGAGGAAAAGAACAACAGAAGATAAATTTGAAAAGAGGAAAACAACAACAGAAGATAAAATTGAAAAGAGGAAAACAACAGAAGATAAATTTGAAAAGAGGAAAACAACAAGAGATATATTTAAAAAGAGGAAAAAACAACAGAAGATAAATTTTAAAAGGGAAAAACAACAACAGAAGATACATTTTAAAAGAGGAAAAGAACAACAGAAGATAAATTTGAAAAAAGGAAAACAACAACAGAAGATGAACTTGAAAAGAGGAAAACAACAGAAGATAAATTTGAAAAGAGGAAAACAACAACAGAAGATAAAATTGAAAAAGAGGAAACAACAGAAGATAAATTTGAAAAGAGGAAAACAACAAGAGATATATTTAAAAAGAGAAAAAACAACAGAAGATAAATTTTAAAAGGGAAAAAACAACAACAGAAGATACATTTTAAAAGAGGAAAAGAACAACAGAAGATAAATTTGAAAAAAGGAAAACAACAACAGAAGATGAACTTGAAAAGAGGAAAACAACAGAAGATAAATTTGAAAAGAGGAAAACAACAACAGGAGATAAATTTGAAGAGGAAAACAACAGAAGATAAATTTGAAGAGGAAAACAACAGAAGATAAATTTGAAACGAGGAAAACGACAGAATATAAATTTGAAACGAGGGAAAATAAATTTGAAGAGGAAAACAACAGAAGATAAATTTGAAGAGGAAAACAACAGAAGATAAATTTGAAACGAGGAAAACGACAGAATATAAATTTGAAACGAGGAAAACAACCGAAGATAAATTTTAAAAGAGGAAAAGAACAACAGAAGATAAATTTGAAGAGGAAAACAACAACAGAGGATAAATTTGAAAAGAGGAAAACAACAGAAGATAAATTTGAAAAAAGGAAAACAACAGGAGATAAATTTGAAGAGGAAAACAACAGAAGATAAATTTGAAGAGGAAAACAACAGAAGATAAATTTGAAAAGAGGAAAACAACAGAAGATAAATTTGAAAAAAGGAAAACAACAGGAGATAATTTGAAGAGGAAAACAACAGAAGATAAATTTGAAACGAGGGAAAACAACCGAAGATAAATTTGAAAAGAAAACAACTACAGAAGATAAATTTGAAAAAAAAGGAAAACACCCACAGGAGATAAATTTGAAGAGAAAAGAGGAAAACAACAACAGGAGATAAATTTTAAGAGAGGAAAACAACAATAGAAGATAAATTTGAAAAGAGGAAAACAACAACAGGAGATAAATTTGAAGAGAGGAAAACAACAAAAGAAGATAATTTGAAAAAAGGAAAGCAATAACAGAACATATATTTGAAAAAAGGAAATCAAAACAGGAGATAA
>NC_090737.1:8988042-8998042 GCF_036898095.1 Palaemon carinicauda
TTAGACTTTCGAACAAGGGCAAGTCAAATATGGTAACTTTAGACTTTAGAACAAGGGCAAGTCAAATATGGCCACTTTAGACTTTCGAACAAGGGCAAGCCAAATATGGCCACTTTAGACTTTAGAGCAAGGACAAGTCACATATGGCCACTTTTGACTTTAGAACAAGGGCAAGTCAAATATGGCCACTTTAGACTTTCGAACAAGGGCAAGTCAAATATGGCCACTTTAGACTTTCGAACAAGGGCAAGCCAAATATGGCCACTTTAGACTTTCGAACAAGGGCAAGCCAAATATGGCCACTTTAGACTTTCGAACAAGGGCAAGCCAAATATGGCCACTTTAGACTTTAGAGCAAGGACAAGTCACATATGGCCACTTTTGACTTTAGAACAAGGGCAAGTCAAATATGGCCACTTTAGACTTTCGAACAAGGGCAAGCCAAATATGGCCACTTTAGACTTTCGAACAAGGGCAAGCAAAATATGGCCACTTTAGACTTTCGAACAAGGGCAAGTCAAATATAGCCACTTTAGACTTTCGAACAAGGCCAAGTCAGATATGGGCACTTTTGACTTTCGAACAAGGGCAAGTCAGATGTGGCCACTTTTGACTTTCGAACAAGGGCAAGTCAGATAAGGCCACTTTAGACTTTCGAACAAGGGCAAGTCAAATATAGCCACTTTAGACTTTCGAACAAGGGCAAGCAAAATATGGCCACTTTAGACTTTCGAACAAGGGCAAGTCAAATATAGCCACTTTAGACTTTCGAACAAGGCCAAGTCAGATATGGGCACTTTTGACTTTCGAACAAGGCCAAGTCAGATGTGGCCACTTTTGACTTTCGAACAAGGGCAAGTCAGATAAGGCCACTTTAGACTTTCGAACAAGGGCAAGTCAAATATAGCCACTTTAGACTTTAGTACAAGGGCAAGTCAGATATGGCCACTTTAGACAAATTCGAAGGCATAAGATAAATAGGAGGTGAAAAAACTGTGATAATATTTACATGCAATCAGAGGTAAGGGGAAAAAACACAAGAATACAAAGAAAATTCTTAAATCAAGTGTAATAATTATTATTTGTAACAAAGGGGAAGATCAATGTGTAATTCATTGGATTTGTGAAAATTATTTGTTCGGATTTCGACTGCCCATAATTTTACAACCCAAAATACTACCCTTTAAAGCTGCATTTCCCAAATTTGGGAAAATTTCCCTCTGGGGGATAATGCTAAGCTGCCAAGAGGAAAATAATTGCAATGCCTGCTAGCAATAATGTTTGAGAGAGAGAGGGAGGGAGAGAGAGAGAGAGAGAGAGAGAGAGAGAGAGAGAGAGAGAGAGAGAGAGAGAGAGAGAGAGAGAGAGAGAGAGAGAATGTTTTTAGTAGATTTTACTATATGTTTATCAGTATATTAGTAAATAGTGACTGTGTTTAGACTACTCTGTCCCCCAAACCCGTTAAGGGGGAAATTTGAATAACTGGACTGGGTGAAGGGGAGGGTGGGGGGATGACAGATAAAAAGTTTGGGAACCACAGCCCACCATTGTAGATGAAAATAGAATAAACAAGTTAAGGATATAAATTCGAATGGATAAATAATTCACAAAGAAATTACTCGAGTGCCATTATGTGGATGAGGTCATGAAGAGGGATAGATGGAGATGGTTTGGGCATGTTCTTTGCACTCCCCAAGAGAGATTAGTTCACCAAACGTTCACCTGGGCTCCACAAGGCACTAGAAGATTTGGAAAACCTAGGCCTATAAGGCTGAGGACTGTGAAGCACGAAGTAGTAGATCATTGATGGAGAAGTACTGGGTTAAAAGCTTTAGATAAGAGACGACTGGCGAAATCTAACCGAGGCCCTTTGCGTCAATAGGATTAGGAGATGGTGATGGTGGTGAAATAATTCATAACAAATAAACAACAGTTTAATTCAGACTTATCTGCTAATAAATAACTAAACACTTCCTCTGCTTATTGCCATTCGTCAACGTTAAAGAGCAAAAAGTACCAAATTTCAGAACGAATAGTTAATTCAACAGTAAATGACCTACAGAAAGAGTACCCATTCTGTAGGTCTTGGGTACAACTCAATCCTCTTGATTGATTTGATTGATTGATTGATTTGAGGTTTTCTGTCACCCTGACTAATTCCTCTTGAACCCGTACCAACGATCTTTAACCAATGAATTATATTTCCTTTCGGCAACTGAACAGTGCCATGAGGTCAACAGAATTGTCATAATCACGCATACAGCTTGGCTACCGACTGACTGATTGATTACTTTACACTGCGATCTGGCATATCAACAAACAATGGCCACCGACGCCGAAGTTACCATGAGGACAGAGAGGATGGTTTTCCTATTCTAAAGTGCGAGTATGAACAGTACAAGGACATGGGGACGCCGATCTTAATGCTTAAGGGTTGTGGTGGCCGATGTGGTAACGTCCTTGACTGGTGAAAGCCAGGGTGGGGTTCGAGTCCCGCTAAAACTCGTTAGTTTCTTTGGTCGCTGCAACCTCACCATCCTTGTGAGCTAAGGATGAGGGGTTTGGGGGAGCCTATAGGTCTATCTGCTGATTCATCAGCAGCCGTTGTCTGGCCCTCCTTGGTCCTAGCTTGGATAGAGAGATGGCTTGGGCGTTGATATGGTCAGTATCTAGGGCATTGTCCTGCGTGATAGGGCAATGTCACTGTCCCTTGCCTCTGCCATTCATGAGCGGCCTTTAAAGCCTTTAAACAACTTGAAAGTACATATATGCCTCTCCAAAGGCACTAATTACCGTGATATTTAATTGAATAGCATTTTTGCACCATGAATAATAAAAAAAAAATATTATTAATAGTTTAATACTGCTGTTTTATAAAGGGCAAAATCATAAGCTGAAGCACTCACACCAACATGCACTGTATATAAATGAATAAACCTGCCTCAATTCAGATGAAACTTTCATGAAACCTTATAAAAAAAACGGCATATATTCTATTACGTTTGCTTATCCCCGTCATGAGGACACCATTTTGCTCATAGATGAGCCTTTCTTTATATCTCTGATAATAACACCTTCGTATTACTTCCCTCCATCAGCTTTTAATAACACTTTCCTCGCATTCCAGGAAATTTTGTTAGTGTGTTTAGTGAAGCAGAGGCGAGGAATACTTTTCAAAATATTCATCGGAGTCGAAGAACCCGCGGAGAGGCGAGGGGGAAATGGCCCTTAACAGCACCCCGCAGAGAGGCTCTTCCGCCATGCGAAAATCGGAGGGCCAAATGCAATCACATAACGTATCGGAAAACAATTGTCGAAGCCTCTACTAGGCAAGATGAAGCCGTAGCCATCACTGCTTGCCTTATTAAACTTTTGTTCGAGCAGTAAGTGAGGCAGGCTGAACCCCACGTTCGAATGATTTGAACCATTGCGCTTTTGATATTCCTGCAACTTGAGTTTGCTACCGGAAATGGCCTGAGGTATAATATATCAAAATGCATTTTTCCTTTATGAATTTTAAGCGGTGCGATTTGGCATTTTCATGATCATTCAAAATTAAATGTCCTCAAAATCAAAGTGTTGCACGTTTTATTCCTGCAACTTGAGTTAGCAACTGGAAATGGCCTGTTTTATTTGTTTTAGTATTGTTGCTGTTCTTAAAATATTTAGTTTTTTTCCTTATTTCCTCTCCTCACTGGGCTATTTTCCCTGTTGGGGCCCCTGGGCTTATAGCATCCTGCTTTTCCAACTAGGGTTGTAGCTTAGGATTTAATAATAATAATAATAATAATAATAATAATAATAATAATAATAATAATAATATAGTATACCAAAAGGCTTTTTCCTTAATGAATTTTACGTGATGCGATTTGGTATTTTCATGAAGATCGTTCAAAATTAAATGAGCTCAATTATGCATGCTGTCCTCGATAACAAGGTGTTGAACGTTTTATTATTAGTTAAACATTAAATAATAGATCTCGTTTGTATTTAACTTGATAAATTCGCATCGAATCTTAGGAATTTGTCTCCGACCGTTTGATTTCAAACAGTGTGGGCACGTCTCTGAGTATTAAAATATGCTGTTTGCTTTCATCCAAACCAATTAATTCTGTATCAAAATAACTCCACGGGACTTTGAATAGTCTTAAACCGGTCTGGATAATCTAAGAGAAAATACTGAAGAAAATATCAGAACCTAGATACATGTCTACTGTAGGCTCTAGAGCAGTGGTTACCAAACTTTTTTTCTCTCATTTCCCCCTGCACCCAGTTCAAACAACCAGATTTCCCACTTCATGTATATGAGGGAAGAGTAGTTAAAACACAAATCAAACAACCAGATTTCCCACTTCATGTATATGAGGGAAAGAGTAGTTAAAACACACTTGAGGCTATTTACTAATCTATTTATCAAATGTGCAAATATACTGAAAAACATCTAATTACAGAGTAAATTGGATAGAGAGCAGTTAGTAACAACTAAGCAGAGGCCTAGATCCGCTTGTTTGTAATTACTTCCCCCCTGGAAGCTTCCAATTCCCCCAAGGGAGAAATTCCCCCCAGGGAGAAATTTCCCCCAGTTTGAGAACCACCTTTAAATAGGCGGCCCGAAACAATACAATAGGCTCCCAAGAGACATCCGAATAATTGAACATATTAAGGTTTTCAATAGGAAACTGAAGACGACCTTATTTTGCGAGTGTTTTGACAGTGTTGATCAAAAACTAAGCGAACAATACGTATTTTGAAATGTTAAGCGCTCCCGAATGAACATCATAAAACGACTGTGGAGGTCCTGTAGAGAGTAAAGGGTTCCCCTGCTTTACAGGACCTGATAAACAAATTTTAAGAGGTCCTGTAGAGAGTAAAGGGTTCCCCTGCTGTACAGGACCAGATAAGCAGCCCTTAAGAGGTCTTGTAGAGAGTAAAGGGTTCCCCTGCTTTACAGGACCTGATAAACAAACCTTAAGAGGTCCTGTAGAGAATAGGGTTCCCCTGCTGTACAGGACCTGATAAACAACCCTTAAGAGGTCCTGTAGAGAGTAAAGGGTTCCCCTGCTGTACAGGACCTGATAAACAAACCTTAAGAGGTCCTGTAGAGAGTAAAGGGTTCCCCTGCTGTACAGGACCAGATAAGCAGCCCTTAAGCGGTCTTGTAGAGAGTAAAGGGTTCCCCTGCTTTACAGGACCTGATAAGCAGTCCTTAAGAGGTCCTGTAGAGTAGGGTTCCCCTGCTGTACAGGACCAGATAAGCAGCCCTTAAGAGGTCTTGTAGAGAGTAAAGGGTTCCCCTGCTTTACAGGACCTGATAATCAGTCCTTAAGAGGTCCTGTAGAGAGTAGGGTTCCCCTAGTTTACAGGACCTGATAATCAGTCCTTAAGAGGTCCTGTAGAGAGTAGGGTTCCCCTGCTGTACAGGACCAGATAAGCAGTCCTTAAGAGGTCCTGTAGAGAGTAGGGTTCCCCTGCTGTACAGGACCAGATAAGCAGTCCTTAAGAGGTCCTGTAGAGAGTAGGGTTCCCCTGCTGTACAGGACCAGATAAGCAGCCCTTAAGAGGTCTTGTAGAGAGTAGGGTTCCCCTGATGTACAAGACCTGATAAGCAGCCCTTAAAATAAGTAAAATAATCATCACTTCAGTGATGAAACCTAAACCAAGAAAATAAGGACAAATCCCTTTTAAAGAAAACTAATTCAATAGGTACAGTTTTACCTTGTTGCAAATAACTCAAAACAATGATGAAATGTCAACAAAATTTCACCAAAACTCACTCAAAAACATTACAGTATCGTATACTGTACCAACTTTACTCGCATATAAATGAGAGAACTGTTATAAACGTTCCTTGCTTCAACAACGAAGTGGCATCTGCCCTTGTCTTTGCTGCTGGGAGTCCTAGATGACAACATTTATCATTTCTTTATTCAAGAACGTATTGACTTCAGATGCATTTTCTTATTAGTGGGTGCATGATTCTTTTTTTTTTTTTTTTTTTTTTTTCGTAAATTTAGGATGCTTCATTAGTTACATCATGTTATTCAGCGCACGAACTGGCTGGCACCCTTTTCGGTTTGAATTTTCAAATACTAGTTTATTTGGTAAAGAATATAATAAAATTTCTCATCTATACCCGTGGTATTTTTCTTTCTTGTTTTTTTGTTTGTATCTTGTAATCAAATAACGCATTGCAAATCATAAGAAAAAAATATCAGTCACCTATCCAATGCCAAAATATCTTTAACAAAGGTACATACAAGCATGAACATAATTAGTATTAACTTCACAGTTTTGTGTGTGTTGTATGTGCATGCATATGTATATATATATATATATATATATATATATATATATATATATATATATATATATATATATATATATATATATATTTATATATATATATATTTATAAATACATATATGTATATATATATATATATATATATATATATATATATATATATATATATATATATATATATATATATACCTCGAGAAGTATTCATACCCTCACCAACGAAAACGATAAAAACTAAATGACAAGTGACATCAAGTACAAATAAAAAATCAAATCTGTAAAAAAAAAAAAAAAAAAAAAAGGCAACTATACAAAAGAAATGCTACTGGGAAATCCATTCCATTCAATGTAGGGAATCATAGACGAGCAAAGCCAATCATTCCAAGCTCCTGTCTAAATGGTGACCAACTTCTGAGGATTTACGAGAGTCATTAAGTTCAAGAAGAATTAATGAAGTTGGCCAACTTATCACTGGTAAACGACTGTTCCTGCTTTAGAGGCAGGCATTTTGAGGTTGATTTTGACAAGGGCTCGGTGCATTCTCATTGCATTTCCAGCATTTAACTTTAAAAGGTTTAAAGGACGCTCATGAATGGCAGAGGCAAGGGACAGTGACATTGCCCTATCAACCTTAAAAGGTTTAAAGGACGCTCATGAATGTCAGAGGCAAGGGACAGTGACATTGCCCTATCAACCTTAAAAGGTTTAAAGGACGCTCATGAATGGCACAGGCAAGGGACAGTGACACTGCCCTATCAACCTAAAAAGGTTTAAAGGACGCTCATGAATGGCAGAGGCAAGGGACAGTGACATTGCCCTATCAACCTAAAAAGGTTTAAAGGACGCTCATGAATGGCAGAGGCAAGGGACAGTGACATTGCCCTATCAACCTAAAAAGGTTTAAAGGTTTAAAGGACACTCATGAATGGCAGAGGCATGGGACAGTGACATTGCCCTATCAAGCAGGACAATGCCCTAGAGACTGACCATATATTATATTATCAGCGCCCAATGCCCCCTCTCCACCCAAGCCAGGACCAAAGAGGGCCAGGCAATGAAGACTCAGCAGATAAACCTATTGGCTTCCCCTCCCCCACCCGATTCTTTACTCACAAGGATGGTGAGACTGTAGCCACCAAAGAAACTAACGAGTTTGAGCGGGATTCGAACCCAAGGCTGGCGTTCACTAGTCAGGGATGTTACCACATCGGTCACCACAACCGCAAGAATTTAACCCTGGATACGTAAAGCAATTGATTCATTTACTTCAATATATCCGTTTTTAAAACGGTAAATACCTGACATTTATTCCAGGATTTATACTGTTTTTTTTTTTTTTTTTTTTTTTTTTTTTTTTCACAGCAAATTTTTAACAGTGTATTCTTAAAGACTATAGATGAGGCGATAACCAGATAAAAGTCTTCTAAACATTAAAATATATAAGAACACTTAATATTAGAAAATAACTATAATTCCATAACGAATGTTATGAAGGTCTATTAAAACGATGGAATATCATGATATAAATGGAAGATTCTTCCCATTGCCATTACCCAATATCTAATTACAAGGGAGTAAAAAAACACAAAGCCTCGTAATACCTCTTCGAAATGCTGGAGTTTTAAACAAGATTTTTATTTCGTGATGGAGAATACTTCAGCAACTTCTCAACAATTAAAGTTAAGGCACTGGAAGTTAAGAGCCGAATTCGGTTGCAGTATTGCAAGAGTGATGAACTCAAGGAAATTAACGTTTCTAATCTTGTTTCCTCGGTAATTAGAGACCCCAAAAAATGGACGAAGGAACACTTAGAAAAAATATTATTAAATGATTAATAATACAAATCTCCTAATTTATACATCTCTTCCGCCTTGGGTTTTCGAGACAACTAAATTCAATGACATAACCTTCTCAGTTACAACAAATTTATGTGTTATTATTATTATTATTATTATTATTATTATTATTACTTGCTAAGCTACAAGCCTAGTTGGAAAAGCAGGATGCTTTAAGCCCAAGGGGACCAACAGAGAAAATAGCCCAGTGAGGAAAGGAAACAGGGAAAAACAATTATTTTAAGAACAGAAATAGTATTAAAATAATTATTTCCCATATAAAAGATAAAAACTTTAACAAAACAAGAATTAGAGAAATTATATAGCATAGTGTGCTCGAGTGTATCCTTAAGCAAGAGAACTCTACCTCAAGACAGTGAAAGACCATGGTACAGACGCTATGGATTCAGAATAAATATCGAATTGCGCGACGATAAACCTATTGTTTTTCCAATTGAAATTAAACAAATTACATTGGGTGTATGGATTTTGGACGCGTCGTATACATATACAGGGATAAGCACACGGTGTCTAACCAGACACTTTTTTTTACTTACGTCAGCAAGTGCTATTACTCCGCTACAGCCCGTCATAAATTATGACTCATAATAGCTACTTTTTGTTGAGCTGCATACATATTAAGGACTGCTGTTGCGCTATAATTAGAAAAGCTCATGTCATAATCTTAAGAAATATGAACAATTACAAGCAGTACTATATGCTATATCTTTCAATATTAAGTACTTAAGGATTATGAATGTGTTAATAAAGGAATAAGACTTATTAATGAATAATACAAAACAAACACACACAATATAACAATATATATATATATATATATATATATATATATATATATATATATATATACTGTATATATATACATATATATATATATATATATATATATATATATATATATATATATATATATACTGT
The DNA here is from genome assembly GCF_036898095.1 of Palaemon carinicauda. Taxonomy (NCBI): domain Eukaryota; kingdom Metazoa; phylum Arthropoda; class Malacostraca; order Decapoda; family Palaemonidae; genus Palaemon; species Palaemon carinicauda. The sequence goes on from NC_090737.1 coordinate 8,997,117, forward strand.
ATATATATACATATATATATATATATATATATATATATATATATATATATATATATATATATATTCAAATAAGCCATGTATTTTGATATATCAATACCTGGATTCCTTTATCGACTTCGGGATGAGAGCCCCAGGCGGAACCACTCAAAGACAATAGCTTCTGACCGTCTGGAAATCGAACCCTGGTCCAGGAAACTTGTAACAACAGTGACACAGCACTTAGACACAAAGAAAGATTCGATTCCCGGCCGGTCGAAAGCTATTACCTTTGAGTGGTTCCGCCTGGGGCTCTGATGCCGAGATTGGTAGGAGAATCCAAATATTAATGTATAAAAAAACATGGCTTATTTGAATATATTGTCCTTATTAATGAAATTAATAAAGAATTCTTTTCAAATTTCCTCATTTGTTATAGCCAAAGTAGTGTAAAAGATTATATTTTCAATAAGAGAAAATCCTGAAGGACTTGTTCTTCAAGTCAGTTGAGTCTCTTCTGATGAGTCTCTGATAATAACTGAGCACTAGGGAATACTAAACTCGACGCCATCCAATATTTAATCCTCGTACGACAACTCATCAGAGGGTGAAATCGGGGACTTTAAATGTTCTTTTTCCAGGGGACTAGTGGTAAACAATATATATATATATATATATATATATATATATATATATATATATATATATATATATATATATATATATACATATATACATACATATACATATATATATACATACTTATACATATATGTATATACACACACACACACACACACACACACATATATATATATATATATATATATATATATATATATATATATATATATATATATATATATATATATATATTCTGAGAAAACAATATATGTCCCTCAAGTACCATAAAACATCATTGCCCAAATGGTAACAACTCTCAGTATTAG
>NC_090737.1:9003042-9015542 GCF_036898095.1 Palaemon carinicauda
TCGTCGTAATCATGGCAGATGCTTTCATCTCGAAGTTATGAATTAAACTGAAATATGAAGTAAAATCATTGACCGTGTGTAGACACAGTGATTTCCTCATTTCATTATTGTCAATAAATTGATATCAATTAATTGACGAAAAAATTGATCGTGTGTAGGGCCCCTAAGTAACAATGATCAATGAATTGACATTTCAAAGGCTCTCGCCTCGTTTCTTGGACCGTGAGCAGAGAAGACAATGCATTCGGGTCTTTTAGAATTGAAATATAGTAAGAGGATTATAAGGAATTTATCCGGTTACTTTTCAACAAGGTCTCAGTGTATAATGAATGATTAACACATTACTTGTAGGAAAAATTATAAGCTTAAAAATGTATGAGGATTTATGTGAAAATAAGTTATCGAGTTCAAAATAAAAAAATAGATTTAAATACACCTTTTAATAATAAATTCGACAATAACCATAATAGAAAATTACTAGAGTCCCTAGTTTCTTAGGTCTGATCATTGATAAAGAAGGAATCTGTGCTCTTGGATCACGGTTGGATATGTAGTTTTTAACAGGAGCTAAACTGAGACCAAGTTGAGGAATGATTTTCCTAATCGGGTAGTTGAATCGATAGAACTTCAAAAGTTCAAAATTGCAGCAAATGTTTTGATGTTGAACAGGCTGACATAAGTCTTTTTATAGTCTATATATGAATTATCTGTTTTAATGCTGTTAATGTTTTTTTTTTAAATATTTTATTCTAATTTTTCATTACTTCTTATATCGTTTATTTGTTTCCTTGTTTCCTTTCCTCACTGGGCTATTTTTTCCTTGTTGGAGCCCCCTTGCTTTTTCAAATAGGGTTGTAGCTTGGCTATTAATAATAATAATAATAATAATAATAATAATGCAGAGTGCTATGTCAGCCTCCAAGTTAAAGCAACCTTTTCCTCATATACCATAATTTTACATACACCCAATAAGAAAATACTATATACAATATAAGTAAATAATCAAGAATGCGTGCAACCTACGGAAATTACACATGAGAGAGAGAGAGAGAGAGAGAGAGAGAGAGAGAGAGAGAGAGAGAGAGAGAGAGAGAGAGGAACTTTCTGTTTCTCCCAAAAAGAGCAGTTGACCCCCTCCTTTCCCAACCCTCTTTCTCCTATTTCTATAGAAACCTCTAAAATAACAAACTACACTAAAATAGAGACTCTAATTGTGTGAGTATACACGCTTCAACTTGGGAATTCATTGTTGTTGTTGTTGTTGATGTTGTTATTATTATCATCATTACTTGCTAAGCTACAACCCTAGTTGGAAAAGCAAAATGCTATAAGCCCAGGGGCCCCAACAGGGAAAATGGCCCATTGAGGAAAGGAAACAGGGAAAAATAAAATATTTTAAAAACAGTAATATTTAAATAAATATTTCCCATACAAACTATGAAAACTTTAACAAAACAAGAGGAAGAGAAACCAGATAGAAAAGTGTGCCCGAGTGTACCCTCAAGCAAGAGAATTTTAACCCAAGAGAGTGGAAGACCATGGTACAGAGGCTATGACACTACTCAAGACTAGAGAACAATGGTTTGATTTCGGAGTGTCCTTCTTCTAGAAGAGCTGCTTACCATAGCTAAAGAGTCTCTTCTACCTCTACCAAGAGAAAAGTAGCCACTGGACAATTACAGTGCAGTAGTTAATCCCTAGGGTGAAGAAGAATTGTTTGGTAATCTCAGTGTTGTCAGGTGTATGAGGACAGAGAAGAATCTGTAAAGAATAGGCCAGACTATTCGGTGTATGTGTAGGCAAAGGGAAAGTGAACCGTAACTAGAGAGAAGGATCCAATGCAGTACTGTCTGACCAGTCAAAGGACCACATAACTCTCTCGCGGCAGTATCTCATCGGATGGCATGTGCCCTGGGCAACCTACTGCCTATCAGCTACAATTGCACATTAAGTTGTTGAACAACGTCAATCAAAGTTCTCTTAATATAAAAGATGTTTACAGTACAAGGTTTGTGTATACGAGAACGGAATCCATGAACTTATATAAGAATTCCACAGCCACACAATATATAACGTTCATATATAAATAAAAGGGTTACGCTCAGTTGGGTTAAATTTTAAGAAAGGACTTTATATTCAAGGTACGGTCGGATCTAATGTTGACAAAATATTATTATAAATATTTGCGCTTCATAAAAGATAAAGGAACTTATTACGGTAATCTAATGTAAACTCAGATAATGCTAGGGTACAATACTGTAATTTTCTGATAAGTAAAATAACTTTCTTTGGAACCCAGCTATTTCGATAAGTGTCGCCAGAATTCAGACTCGACTTCCAATGTATTGTCATATGGATTATTCTTGGTAGCAGACCATGTTAACTGCATTATTCATCGCTTTAAGGCATATTATGAGAATAAGGTAAAAGATGACGCTACCTTAATATTTATTTTGGTAAACGATAGACAATTATTTACAGCTCAAAAAAAAGTTATTAAACATGCACGAAAATACTTTTGCTGTAACATCTACTATATACCTTACAGTACAACAACCCTATATTGCATTACCAATAAAGATATTTAAAATCGCAGATATTAAAGGAATACTTTTTACTAAACTACCTCATTCTTCTCCACCATACATCAAAAACGATTCCAAGTCCGGAATACTTTTTACTAAACTACCTCATTCTTCTCCACCATACATCAAAAACGATTCCAAGTCCGGGCATTTTGGCTGCTCAATACAAGACTCATTAGCTATGGGGAGCAGCTCTTCTAGGAGAAGGACACTCCAAAATCGAACCATTGTTCTCTAGTCTTGGGTAGTGCCATAGCCTCTGTACCATGGTCTTCCACTGTTTCTTGGGTTAGACAACTTTTGCTTGAGGGTAAGCTCGGGAACACTGTTCTATCTAATTTCTCTTCTACTTGTTTTATTAAAGTTTTTATAGTTTATATAGGATATATTATATATTAATGTTGTTACTATTATTAAAATATTGAATTTTTCCTTGTTTCCTTTCCTCACAGACATATTCTTTGTTGGAGCCCCTGGGCTTATAGCATCGTGCTTTTCCAACTAGGGGTAGCTTGGCAAATAATAATAATAATAATAATAATAATAATAATAATAATAATAATAATAATAATAATAATAATAATAATAATGTCATATTTTTCTGTTATCATTAGGCACATAACCAGTCTTTTTATAGTTTATATATGTCATATATGTTTTTGACGTTGTTAATAGTTTATATATGACATATCTGTTTTGACGTCGTTACAGTTTTTAGAATAATCAATTGTTAATTTGTTCTCATCATTTATTTATTTCCTTATTTCCTTTCCTAACTGGGCTATTTTTCCCTATTGGAGCCCTTGGGCTTATGCATCTTGCTTTTCCTACTGGGGTTGTAGCTTGGCTAGTAGTAGTAATAATAATAATAATAATAATAATAATAATAATAATAATAATAACAATATCTGTAACAGAAATCTAGATTGAATATCCGTCGTTCTTTCTAGATTTATATCTTGAAGGTCTGGCTTCCCCAGGAATTATAATGAACAATATCTTAAATTCTCATCCGACATTTCTTGAAGGTCACTCACATGATCGAAGCCACTATTGCTCAATATCGGTGGGATGAATTAAAGTGTCCTCTTATTATTATTATTATTATTATTATTATTATTATTATTATTATTATTATTATTATTATCATTATTATAATTATTATTATTATTATTATTATTATTATTATTATTATTATTAATTATTATTATCAATTATTAACTATCATTAATTATTATTAATACTAATTATTATTATCAATTATTATTACTATCAATTATTATTATTATCATTATTATTATTATTATTATTATTATTATTATTATTACTTGATAAGCTACAACCTTAGTTGGAGAAGCAGGTTGCTATAAGCCCCAGGGCTCCAACAAGGAAAATAGCCCAGTGAGGACTGGAAACAAGGAAAAATAAAATATCTTAAGAACAATGACAATATTAATATAAATATTTCCTATATAAAGGATCAAAACTTTAAAAACACCAGAGGAAGAGAAATTCGATAGAATAGTGTGCCCGAGTGTACCCTCAAGCAAGAGAACTCTAACCCAAGAAACAGTGGAAGACCATGGTACAGAAGCTATGGCACTACCCAAGACTAAAGAACAATGGTTCTCTTTCGTTCTAATAACGCTTCATTTTGTATAATTCTTCATGAGGCTCGATAGAAGAGACAAGTTGGGGAGAGGCGAGGAGGGATACACAGGAAAAGAGGGGGGGGGGGGGAGGAGAGGAATGGATGGAGGACGCAGGATTTCACATCCGAAATCTCCTCGAGTTAATCAAACTTTGAAGGCTTTCGGGACTGACTCGCATTTTTAGCTTCTTCCATTCCTGCAGTTTTGCTTCTTTCTACAATAGAAGTTGCTATTCAATTCTTTCTTTTTAACTCTTCTTTTTTCTCATTTTTTTTTACAGGTAGAGATCACACTTTAGTCACGCATGGTTCAGTTTAAACACCGGTATTCTTTTACTGTCTTTTGTTACCCTACCATTTTCTGCTTTTCAAAAAAAAAAAGTTGTGATACATTAATTTATATTCATCACATCAATACATATATATATATATATATATATATATATATATATATATATATATATATATATATATATATACATATATATATATATATATACATATATATATATATACACACACACACACACATATATATATATATATATATATATATATATATATATATATATATATATATATATATATATGGTTTATGCATACATAGGTTAATTCATTGTAGACCTGGATACATAAACACACACACAGATATATATATATAGATATATATATAGATATATATATATATATATATATATATATATATATATATATATATATATATATATATATATATTGATCATGTAAATTATTATTATTATTACTATTATCATTATCATTATTATGATGATGATGATGATGATGATGATGATGATGATGATGAGGGTTTACTGAAGCGAAAGAAGAGTTTTTTCGCGAGTCCTAAACGGTTTCGGAAGAAAATCTTCACGGATCTCTGAAACGCTCCAGAAGAAATGCCCATAGACTTAGCATGGAGTTCTGAATGACCCTAGAACAAAACCTCTGAACGGCTTCGTAAGAAAACTTTCCCGGATTTCCAAAAACCTTCAGAAGAAACAGCCGTAGACTTAGCATGGAGTTCTGAATGACTCTAAATCAGATTCTTCCTGGAGCTCCCTGAACGGCACCTGAAGAAAATTTTCCGGGATCTTCAAAAGGCTTCAGAAGACAGAGCCGTAGACTTAGCATGGAATTCTGAATGACTCCAGAGCAGAATCTTCCCGTAGCAGTTCTGAACGGCTCCGCCCCGAGCTTCAAATGACTTCTGAAGACCTGATCTCTTTTTTTCAAACTAAGCATGCAACGCAGTGAACATTGTTAATGGCTATTTTTGGAATAGGGAGCTGACTGTGAGAATTATCTATTACAACTACAGGATCAACAGGAGGCTCTTCGGAACACCTTCATCTACAGCTGGTTTTGGTGGTTGATGCAGAAGTTGTCGAGCTTTGAAGAGCATAATGTACGCGCCTTGAATGATCCTTTGCTTGGGCTTTTGCAACGATTTCCTATAATTGGAGACTATTGGAACAGGAAATAAGGACGGAGACAGAATGGTTCAACTGAACTATGAGCGACGTGTGGTTCTTCAACAGGATAGTCCCAAAATTCGACATTGAAGAAAGGACATATCCAGATCGTATTGGTAATTATATTGTGTTGCTCGTCGTTTACTTTAGCGTGATGACATATGCAGAGAAAATTTATTGCATTCCTGTCTTTACCCATCGCCCTGATGAACAAAGACATGGATGCCATCGATTTCTCTGAGGAATCGGACGAACCGAGGGGACACAGCACTGAAATCTCTCTTGAAATCTAGAAGGAGACTGACGAACTAGGAAAGAATACGATGAAATCTCGAAGGAAATTGACGAACTAAGGAAACTGGATGATGAAATATCAAAGGAAACCGAAAAACTAAAGAACTTGAAAAACTAGAAGAGACAGAAGAGAACAGCAACGAAGAACCTTTAAACGAGGACGTAAAATGGCCTTTAATGCTAGAGGTAAGTCACCTTGAAGTAGAGGTAAAAAAAGGCCCCTAATACGAGAATTAAGGCACCTCAAAATAGAGGCAAAATACCCCTTAATGCTAGAAATAAGGCACCTCAAAATAGAGGTTAAAAAACCTTAATGTTAGAAATAAGGCACATAAAAATGATAGGTAAAAAAGGCACTAATGCTATAAATAAGGCACCTAAAAATAGAGGTAAAAGAGCCTCTAATGCTACAAGTAATGGACCTCAAAATCGAGGTCAAAGAGCCTCTACTGAAGTAATGCACCTCAAAATCGAGGTCAAAAAGCCCCTAATACTATAAATAAGGCTCCTATAAATAAGAGGTCAGAGAGCCTCTAATGCTATAAATAAGGCACCTGAAAAGAGAGGTAAAAGAGCCTCTAATGCTAGAAGTAATGGACCTCAAAATCGAGGTCAAAAAGCCTCTAATGCTATAAATAAGGCACCTAAAAATAGAGGTCAAAGAGCCTCTAATGAAGTAATGCACCTAAAGGTCGAGGTCAAAAAGCCCTTAATGCTTTAAATAAGGCACCTAAAAATAGCGGTCAAAGAGCCTCTAATGAAGTAATGCACCTCAAAATCGAGGTCAAAAGCCCCTAATGCTATACATAAGGCTCCTAAAAATAGTCAGAGAAGAGAGCCTCTAATGCTATAAATCAGGCACCTAAAAATAGAGGTCAAAGAGCCTCTAATGAAGTAATGCACCTAAAAATCGAGGTCAAAAAGCCCCTAATGCTATAAATAAGGCACCTAAAAATAGAGGTCAAAGAGCCTCTAATGCTACAAGTAATGGACCTAAAAATCGAGGTAAAAAAGCCCCTAATGCTATATATGAGGCTCCTAAAAATAGAGGTCAAATACCTCCTAATGCTATAAATAAGGCACCAAAAAAAAAGAGAGGTCAAAGAGCCTCTAATGCTAGAAGTGATGTACCTCAAAATCGAAAAAAGCCCCTAATGCTAGATATAAGGCTCCTAAAAACAGGAGTCAAAGAGCCGCTAATGCTTAAGTAATGCACCTCAAAATCGAGGTCAAAAAGCATTTAATGCTATAAATATGGCACCTAAATATAGAGGTCAAAGAGTCTCTGATGCTAGCTAGAGGTATTGCACCTCAAAATCGAGGTCAAAAAGCGTCTAATGCTATAAACAAGGCAAATAAAATAGAAGTCAAACAGTCTCTAATGCTCCTCAAAATCGAGGAAAAAAAAAAAAAAAAAAAAAGAGACCCTCATGCTATATATAAGGCTCCTAAAAATAGATGTAAAAAAAGCCCCTAATGCTATAAATAAGGCACCTAAAAATAGAGGTCAAAGAGCCTCTAATGCTAGAAGTAATGCACTTCAAAATCCAGATAAAAAATCCCCTAATGTTAGAGATAAGACACCTCAAAATGGAGGTAAAAAAGCCCCTATTGCTAGAGATATGACACCTCAAAATGGGGGTAAAAAACTCTTATTTCCAGAGATAAGGCACCTCAAACTAGAGGTAAAAAGAAACTCTAATGCTAGAGATAATACACATTGAAATACAGGTTAAAAAAAACTCTAATGCTAGAGATAAGACACCTCAAAATAGAGGTAAAAAATGTCCCTAGTGCTAGAAATAAGACACCTCAAAATAAGAGGCAAAAAGCCCATAATGCTAGAGATATGGCACCTAAAAATAAAGGTAAAAAAGCTCCTAATGTTAGAGACAAAGCACTTCAAAATATAGGTCAAAATGTCCCTAACGCTAGAGATAAGGTAACTCAAAATAATGTCAGAAAGCTCCTAATGCTAGAGGCTAGAAATAAGGCACATCAAAAACGGAAGTCAAAAAGCCCCTAAAGCTAGAGATAAGGCACCTAAAAATAGAGGTCATATTATTTGTCTGCATCTTTTCCCACTTTTATGTGGGGTCGATGTTTCTGGCCAGCGTTCTCCATCTACCTCTGTCCCACACTTCATCACCGGTTAATCCCTTTGATCGAAGGTCATAAAGCCCCTAAATCTAAAGTTAAGGCACCTAAAAACAGAGGTAAAATAGATCTTGATGCTAGAGGTAAGGCACCTCAAAATATAGGTAAAAATTTCCCTAATGCGAGAGATATAAAGCACCTGGCACCTCAAAATCAGATGTCAAAAAGCCCCTAACGCTAGAGATAAGGCACCTCAAAACAGAGGTCAAAAAGCCCCTAATGCTAGAGATAATGCACCTAAAAATAGAGGTAAAAAAGCTCCTAATGTTAGAGATAGGGCACCTAAAAATAGAGATAAAAAAAGCCCGTAATGCTAGAGATAAGGCACCACAAAATCAGAGGTCTAAAAACCCCTAATGCTGTAGATTAGGCTCCTAAAAATAGAGGTAAAAAAGCTCCTAATGCTAGAGATAAGGCACCTCAAAATAAGAGGTCAAAAAGGCCATAATGCTAGAGATAAGGCCCCTCAAAATAAGAGGTAAAAAGCATCTAAAGTTAGAGATAAGGCACCTCAAAACAGGAGGTCAAAAAGCACTTAATGCTAGAGATAAGGCACCTAAAAATAGAGGTCATAAAACCCGTAAAGCTAACGTTAAGGCACCTAAAAACAGCGGTAAATAAAACCCTAATCTAGAGATAAAGCACCTAAAAATATAAAGGTCATAAAGCTAAAGTTAAAACACTAAAATAGAGGTAAAAAAGTCCCTAATACTAGAGATAAGGCACCTCAAAATAGAGGTCAAAGAACCTCAAATGCAAGAATTAAGGAACCTCAAAATAAGAGGTCAAAAAGCCCCTAATGCTAGGGGTAAGGAACCTCAAAATGGGTGCCAAAGAGGTGCTACAATTAAATACAGCATATACTTCCAGTATTTTTTATGAATGAAATGACCCCGCCCCAGCCTGGTGAGTGGCGAACTAAACAGCCAGCATAACTGCTCCTCACCATGCAAGATCCTGGTACTTAACACCCGTCAGCGAGTCCCAGACCTTTCATATATAGCCATCTATGTCTGGATCCCGTAGATCGGACACAAATAGGGTTGTAAGTTGGCAAGTAAAAGAAAAAATAATATAAATATATATATATATATATATATATATATATACATAGATAGATAGATAGATAGGTAGATAGATAGATAGATAGAAAGATAGATAGATAGATAGATAGATATGACTGGCACTCTTGATTTTAATTGATGTAAATATCAACCACAATTGCATTTAATATCAAATTCTATCTTTGGGAATGAATATCCACTAGAAATACATTAATGATAACAGCTTTGGCTGGGCAGAGATTCGAACTTATGCCTCTTGGCCGAAACCATGCTTGCAGAGACTGTAACCAACCATGCTATCAAGACAAATACAAGTTTATTACAAGTCTACCGTACATATTCCTGTCGAATTCAGGAATCTGTTCTAGATTTGAAATAAACTCATCTCCACTATGATAGCTGATTAGTGTTTGCAACACGTTGTTATTGATATATAATCATGATAAATAACCACGCGTTGCAAACTCACTTATCAGCTATCATAGTGGAGAAGCGTTGCTTTCAAGTCTAAGAACAGATTCCTGAATTCGCCAGGAATATGTACGATAGACTTGCAATAAACTTGTATATGTATATGTGTGTACATATATATATATATATATATATACATATACATACATACACACACATATATATATATATATGAAAGATAGAGAGGTCTCTCTCTCTCTCTCTCTCTCTCTCTCTCTCTATATATATATATATATATATACATACATATATATATATATATATATATTGAAAGAGATAGAGAGGTCTTATTCCTTAATAAATTTTTATATGGAATATCCTCAAATACTGTGGGAACTGACTATTCCAATTAATATACGTCGGAATGATATATCCTTTGTTTGCATTATTCAAGCAGCTGCTCTCTCTCTCTCTCTCTCTCTCTCTCTCTCTCTCTCTCTCTCGAATTCTAGAATAAGTTAAATAAGATCATAAGAACTCTCCAAATGCTTAAACCAAATCGCTCTACCAAAGAGCAAATGGAGTCTGCGAAAGGACTAAAAAGTCTTTGAGACACCCAAAATCCTTATAACACACTCTCTCTCTCTCTCTCTCTCTCTCTCTCTCTCTCTCTCTGTATATATATATATATATATGTATATATATATATATATATATATATATATATATAATATATTGGCTGTATCCAATATTTTATATTATTTGGATGTTCCCAAGGATCACGCAAGACCGCTAACTACTTTGCAAGTTAGTGTTGGAATTGTATTTCTTTCGGGTGAAGATTCCCATGTTCCAAAGATGTTCAGTGGCCACCTAAACACAATGTTAGAACGATATATGCCCGTTTTCATTGCGAGTTGGAATCATTGATATTAAATGTTATCAATAGGGGTATTACCATCATTATCATCACTTCATAAATGTTAACAAGCAAACCTCGTAAAGCCAAACATTTAGATCACCCAATTGCCACCTCTCCACCATCATCTTTAACCCCCACCTCAATATATCCATCTACCCACATCCCCAATGTTTGAGGTTTAAAGGTCTCACAGTTATTATTATTATTATTATTATTATTATTATTATTATTATTATTATTATTATTACTATCCAAGCTACAACCCTAATTGGAAAAGCAAGATGCTATAAGCCCAGGGGCTCCAACAGGGAAAAATAGCCCAGTGAGGAAAGGAAATAAGGAAATAAATAACTGAGGAGAACAAATTAACAATAAATCATTCTAAAAAAAAAGTAATGTCAAAAGAGATATGTCATATATAAACTATTAGCAACGTCAACAACAAATATGTCATATATAAACTATAAAAAGACTCATGTCCGCCTAGTCAACAAAAAAGCATTTGCTCCAACTTTGAACTTTTGAAGTTCTACTGACTCAACACCCCATTAGGAAGATCATTCCACAACTTGGTAACAGCTGGAATAAAACTTCTAGAGTACTGCGTAGTATTGAGTCTTATGATGGAGAAGGCCTGGCTATTAGAATTAACTGCCTGCCTAGTATTACGAACAGGATAGAATTGTCCAGGGAGATCTGAATGTAAAGGATGGTCAGAGTTATGAAAAAATCTTATGCAATATGCATAATGAACTAATTGAACGACGGTGCCAGAGATTAATATCTAGATCAGGAATAAGAAATTTAATAGACCGTAAGTTTCTGTCCAACAAATTAAGATGAGAATCAGCAGCTGAAGACCAGACAGGAGAACAATACTCAAAACAAGGTAGAATAAAAGAATTAAAACATTTCTTCAGAATAGATTGATCACTGAATATCTTAAAAGACTTTCTCAATAAGCCAATTTTTTGTGCAATTGAAGAAGACACAGACCTTATATGTTTCTCAAAAGTAAATTTGCTGTCGAGAATCACACCTAAAATTTTGAAAGAGTCATACAAATTTAAAGAAACATTATCAATACTGATATCCGGATGTTGAGGAGCCACCGTCCTTGACCTACTTACAATCATACTTTGAGTTTTGTTAGGATTCAACTTCATACCCCATAATTTGCACCATGCACTAATTTTAGCTAACTTTCTGGTGGAAGTTTTTTAGTCAATGAAAAACAAAATACTAAGATGACAATATTTCATACAGTTTGCTTTCCAGGTGTTTAAAACTATATCAAAACTATAAATAACGAAGTAAATATGCGAAAAAAATTATTAAACAAATATCTAGAGTAATGGATTTCTTGAAGAGCTTACCGGGAACACTTTTAAGGTGTTGTACATCAGGAAATAAAACGACAAATAAAATCGTAATAATACGAATACTCAATACTAAGGAAATATTTTCTTTTGCCTTGGGAAGGGTGAAGCCAGCTAGATTCGGACCTTCGAGTATTGAGCAATCGTCATTAGGGAAGGGGGTTCGCTTGGAATTGGGCGACTTGCCACGATAATTAGATTGATTGATTGATTGATTAGGATTTTTTGTCATCCTGACATCTAGGGTTATTGACACCGAACCAGATAATTTGAGTAAACAATGTGTTGATAGTTTAATCTTTTATACCCTACATCCTATGTACCATATCATCACTATAATAATGCCCCAATAAACTTTCATTGCATGTCATTTCACATATTTTATTTTAATCAATCACTTCTGAAACAAAATAAATTATGTTAACCGATGATGCATTTTAAATCTTCAACCTTAGACTAATATAATTGATATAGCAAATAATACTATTTTGTCTGAGAGGGCAGGAGCCAAGTAGCCCGTGACAAAAGCTGACCCCAACCACACCGA
>NC_090737.1:9018042-9043042 GCF_036898095.1 Palaemon carinicauda
CTGGGATGCATCTTAGGTATTTATCGAGCTGATTTTTAAACGCATCTACGCTCACTCCTGATATGTTTCTTAGATGAGCTGGCAGCACATTAAATAGTCGCTGCATTATCGATGCTGGTGCGTAGTGGATTAATGTCCTGTGCGCCTTTCTCAGTTTACCTGGAATGCTTTTTGGCACTATTAATCTACCTCGGCTTGCTCTTTCTGATACTTTAAGCTCCATGATGTTTTCAGCAATTCCTTCTATTTGCTTCCATGCTTGTATTATCATGTAGCGTTCTCTTCTCCTTTCTAGACTGTATAGTTTTAAAAATTGCAGTCTTTCCCAGTAATCAAGGTCCTTAACTTCTTCTATTCTAGCAGTATAGGACCTTTGTACACTCTCTATTTGCGCAATATCCTTTTGGTAGTGTGGGTACCATATCACATTGCAGTACTCGAGTGTACTACGCACATAAGTTTTGTAAAGCATAATCATGTGTTCAGCTTTTCTTGTTTTAAAGTGTCTGAATAACATTCCCATTTTTGCTTTACATTTAGCCAACAGTGTTGCTATTTGGTCGTTGCATAACATATTCCTATTTAAAATTACACCAAGGTCTTTAATTGCTTCCTTGTTTGTGATTGTCTCATTATTAGGTCCCTTGTATGCATACACCATTCCTTCTCTGTTTCCATAATTTATTGATTCGAATTTATCGGAGTTAAATACCATCCTATTCATCTCCGCCCATTCATATGTTTTGTTTAGATCTCTTTGTAGTGAGTTCCTATCTTCATCACAAGTAATTTCTCTACTTATTCTTGTGTCATCGGCGAAACTTCTCACTACGGAGTTTTCAACATCACAGTCTATGTCTGAGATCATAATAACAAATAGCAGTGCAGCTAATACCGTACCTTGGGGCACACCATATATTAGCTGGGCTTCATCTGATTTCTCGTCATTTGCAACCACTATCTGTTTTCTGTTTTGCAGGAATTCTTTTACCCATTTTCCTATCTTTCCCACAATATTATGCTTTCTCATTTTTTTCTCCAATATGTTATGGTCTACCTTGTCAAAGGCTTTTGCAAAATCTAGATAGATCACATCTGTGTCTTTTTCATTTATCGTATTATTGTATATGTTTTCATAGTGAGCTATCAGTTGGGTCTGTGTACTTTTTCCAGGTACGAAACCGTGTTGACCCATATTAAACAAATTATTTTTGACCAAATGGTTCATTATTTTCTTTTTTATTACCCTCTCATACACTTTCATAATATGTGATGTTAGACTAACAGGTCTATAATTGCTTGCCTCTAGTCTTGATCCACTTTTGAAGATAGGGGTTATATAAGCTAATTTATGTTTAACATATATCTCGCTCATATCTATACTCTGTCTTAGCAGTATTGCAAGTGGCTTCGCGATAGTGTTTGCAGTTTTTTTAACAAAATCGTTGGAACTCCATCTGGTCCGGCTGCCGATCCATTTTTAATTTCGTTTATAGTCGTGATAATATCTGCTTCATTAATATCTATATCCGTTAGATATTCAACATTTTCTTCTCTCATTTCTGTTTCATTATTCTCATTCGCAATTCTTGGCGTGAACTCACTCTTATATTTTTCTGCTAATATGTTGCATATTTCCTTTTTTTCATTCGTTAGCCGTCCTTCAATTCTTAGAGGGCCTATTTCTATTCTCCTTTTATTCATCTTTTTTTGCATAGAAGTAAAGTACTTTGGAGTTTCTTTTTATATTTTGAAGTGTCCTTTCTTCTAAGTCCCTTTTTTCATTTTCTTTCGACTGCATAATCTTTTGTTCTGCATTTTCTATCTTACATTTTATTTCCCTCATTTTCCACACATTTTTTTTCTTTTGCAAGATTTTTCTTCCACTTTTTAATTTTCTGAAATAAGATCCTTCTGTCTCTTGGTATGCACGTCTTTTGTTTATTGTTTTTTTTCGGTACATATTTTTCAACAATTTTCTCCAGTATTTTGTACAGTATATCCGTATTTACCTGTATATTATCACTTATAAATACATTTTTCCATTCTTTATTCAGTTCTTCATTTATTTCTGACCATTTTATATTCTTACTGTAAAAGTTATATTTTCCATATCCTTCCCAAAGTTTTGTGCTTTTATTAATTCTGTGATCACTTGCTTTGGAATGAACTATCAATTCTATGACATTGTGGTCTGAAATTCCCGTGTCATACACTATTATTTCTTTAACATAATTCACCTCATTCACAAATACTAGATCTAGGACATTTTCCTTTCTTGTTGGAATGTGGTTTATTTGTTGCATATTATGTTCTAATAGCATATCTTGAAGCTTTTCAAATTGCCTCTTATCTTCTGCGCTACTATTACTATCTTTTTTATATGTATACATACAACCACTTTCTTCTATCCGTTCTTTCCAATCCACGAGAGGAAAGTTAAAATCTCCGGATAGGAGTATATTCCAGTCTTTATGGTTTCTACATATATCATCTATTTTTTCTATTATTATGTCAAACTCCTTAGTGTTTGGGGGTCTGTAAACTACAATATTCATTAGTTTTTCAAATTCAAATTCTACCGCAATCAATTCACATTCTGTGTTGCTGTATTTTTCACATACTTTTCCTTGATTTATGTCTCTTCCATATATTGCAGTTCCCCCTTGATTCCTATTTTTTCTGTCTGATCTATACGTTTGGAAACCCTTTATCTGGTCATCACTGCCAGTCTCTTAGGAATACCATGTTTCACTTATATTTAATATATCTATTTTTTCAATTTGGGTTAGTTCTTCTAAGAACTCTATTTTCCTTTTAGAGTTACTCGTGACTAAACCCTGTGCATTCATTACTATTATGGTTTGTGTTTCATCCCCATTATTTAATATTGGTAATAATATGGATTCTCCCATGCTTCCTTCCTGTTCTGATATGATGTTCTTTTCTTCATTTCCCGGAATTCTGCCATTAAAAATCCAACTTTTCTATTATATTTGCTCTTTCGCCTTCATATTTATTTGTGTGTGTATACCTGCAACTGTCCCCATATCTGCACCAACCCCTGGCATTATAGATGCATTCTTTGTAGTTGGGCTCTAAATGTGCAGGTTTGGGTTTAAAGGCCTCATATCTTGGGGCTCTTGGTTCAAAACGCGGTATATACACGGCCTGCTTTTTTTTTTTTTTTTTTTTTCTTTTTTGCTTTCATTTTTCTTTTCCGTTTGCTGAGTTTTCTTACTTTCATTCATGGTTGCAGGATGCATATATCGACATTTTTTGTTGTAAATGCATCCTTTTCCTTCTTTTAGGTTTTTGCATATTTTTGGATGGAGATCTCTGCATTCGTCTCCATATCCGTCTAAATACGCACATTTACCATATATTTCATAATTATGGCATATCTTTGGATGCTTGTAGTAGCATCTTTCGCCAAATCTGCAATTCCCTCTTTTCAGCATATTGCAGACTATATCCTTCTTTTCTATTTTTTCTTGTTCTTGCTCTTCCCTAAAATTATGTAAGTCCGGGTAGTCTCTCTTGGGTCTATTATTTGTTTCCATCTGGTAATTTATTTCTTCGTAAGTATGTTGTTGGATGGCATCATAGGTTATATCAATGATTTCTTCTGCATCCTTACACATATCCTGTTCATTGTTCTCTTCTTCTTCTTTTTCTTCTTCTTCTTCTTCTGTTTCTTCTTCTTCCTCTTCTTTATCTTCAACTATTTGCAGATTTAGTCTCGACTTAATTATATTTTCTATCCAGACTAAGCATGTTGAGCAGAATACCTTTGTGTCTTTATTTTTTATTTTTTGCTGTATTTCAGCACATGTGGGATGTGTTGGGACATGACAGGCATCACATTTTCTAATCAATTGTTGAGGATTATTAATGGAATACCATATCTTACATGTATTACACCATTTTGGCATTCTTTTTCCCATTGCATCAATCAGCATATTCACCATATTGGACTTCTTATTGTTCTTTGATGGAATGTGTTGATTGATGTAGACTTTCTTTATAAGTCTCTTTAACACTTGGATTTTCTTTGGAATTTCTTCTATTTTTTGCTGATGTTTTCCGCAGATTTGCTCCAGTTTATTGGATCATATTGTTTCAATATGTCTGCGAATATTTTTCCGTCACATTGGTTGACGTTACTAGTGACCTCTGTTATCAGACGGTCGAGCTCCTGTTTCGCCAACTCATGGAATTTATTTTTGCTGAGTCCAGCGATGTCTCTCCAAGCCTTGCCCGTGTTGTACATAGCCATCTTGATTAGATTTTTAGTAATTCACAAGATAACTATTCTATGCCGACGTTTTATCCCACTTCCCCGACCTCAAACTAATCACTGACTATTCACGAAAACTTGTAGCTATATTGCACTCGATAGCCTTTTGTTATCCGCGTTAAATCATGATATTTATAGGGTCGCAAAAGTGTAATCACTCACCAGCACACAGATACAAAACTGAGAGAGAGAGAGGTGGCTTTTATAGACCTTCCTTGGTGAATTCCACGCAGCTGAGAGAGAGAGAGAGAGAGAGAGAGAGAGAGAGTTGGCTTTATAGACCTTCCTTGGTGAATTCCACGCAGCTGAGAGAGAGAGAGAGAGAGAGAGAGAGAGAGAGAGTTGGCTTTTATAGACCTTCCTTGGTGAATTCCACGCAGCTGAGTGACACGAGAGAGAGAGAGAGAGAGAGAGAGAGAGAGAGTTGGCTTTTATAGACCTTCCTTGGTGAATTCCAAGCAGCTGAGAGAGAGAGAGAGAGAGAGAGAGAGAGTTGGCTTTTATAGACCTTCCTTGGTGAATTCCACGCAGCTGAGTGACACGAGAGAGAGAGAGAGAGAGAGAGAGAGAGAGGGAGAGAGAGAGAGTTGGCTTTTATAGACCTTCTTTGGTGAATTCCACGCAGCTGAGAGAGAGAGAGAGAGAGAGAGAGAGAGAGTTGGCTTTTATAGACCTTCCTTGGTGAATTCCACGCAGCTGAGAGAGAGAGAGAGAGAGAGAGAGAGAGAGAGAGGGAGAGAGAGAGTTGGCTTTTATAGACCTTCCTTGGTGAATTCCACGCAGCTGGGTGACACGAGAGAGAGAGAGAGAGAGAGAGAGAGAGAGAGGGAGAGAGAGAGTTGGCTTTTATAGACCTTCCTTGGTGAATTCCACGCAGCTGAGTGACACGAGAGAGAGAGAGAGAGAGAGAGAGAGAGAGAGAGAGTTGGCTTTTATAGACCTTCCTTGGTGAATTCCACGCAGCTGAGTGACGAGAGAGAGAGAGAGAGAGAGAGAGAGAGAGAGAGATTGAGAGAGAGTTGGCTTTTATAGACCTTCCTTAGTGAATTCCACGCAGCTGAGTGACACGAGAGAGAGAGAGAGAGAGAGAGAGAGAGAGAGTTGGCTTTTATAGACCTTCCTTGGTGAATTCCACGCAGCTGAGTGACACGAGAGAGAGAGAGAGAGAGAGAGAGAGAGAGAGAGAGAGTTGGCTTTTATAGACCTTCCTTGGTGAATTCCACGCAGCTGACTGACACGAGAGAGAGAGAGAGAGAGAGAGAGAGAGAGAGAGTTGGCTTTTAAAGACCTTCCTTGGTGAATTCCACGCAGCTGAGTGACACGAGAGAGAGAGAGAGAGAGAGAGAGAGAGAGAGTTGGCTTTTATAGACCTTCCTTGGTGAATTCCACGCAGCTGAGAGAGAGAGAGAGAGAGAGAGAGAGAGAGTTGGCTTTTATAGACCTTCCTTGGTGAATTCCACGCAGCGGAGTGACACGAGAGAGAGAGAGAGAGAGAGAGAGAGAGAGAGAGAGTTGGCTTTTATAGACCTTCCTTGGTGAATTCCACGCAGCTGAGTGTACACGAGAGAGAGAGAGAGTTGGCTTTTATAGACCTTCCTTGGTGAATTCCACGCAGCTGAGTGTACACGAGAGAGAGAGAGAGAGAGAGAGAGAGAGAGAGTTGGCTTTTATAGACCTTCCTTGGTGAATTCCACGCAGCTGAGTGACGAGAGAGAGAGAGAGAGAGAGAGAGAGAGAGAGTTGGCTTTTATAGACCTTCCTTGGTGAATTCCATGCAGCTGAGAGAGAGAGAGAGAGAGAGAGAGAGAGAGAGAGTTGGCTTTTATAGACCTTCCTTGGTGAATTCCACGCAGCTGAGTGACGAGAGAGAGAGAGAGAGAGAGAGAGAGAGAGAGAGTTGGCTTTTATAGACCTTCCTTGGTGAATTCCACGCAGCTGAGTGACACGAGAGAGAGAGAGAGAGAGAGAGAGTTGGCTTTTATAGACCTTCCTTGGTGAATGCCACGCAGCTGAGAGAGAGAGAGAGAGAGAGAGAGAGAGAGTTGGCTTTTATAGACCTTCCTTGGTGAATTCCACGCAGCTGAGTGACACGAGAGAGAGAGAGAGAGAGAGAGAGAGAGAGAGAGAGAGAGTTGGCTTTTATAGACCTTCTTTGGTGAATTCCACGCAGCTGAGTGACACGAGAGAGAGAGAGAGAGAGAGAGAGAGAGAGAGAGAGAGACAGAGAGAGAGAGAGACAGAGAGAGAGAGAGTTGGCTTTTATAGACCTTCCTTGGTGAATTCCACGCAGCTGAGTGACACGAGAGAGAGAGAGAGAGAGAGAGAGAGAGAGAGAGAGAGTTGGCTTTTATAGACCTTCCTTGGTGAATTCCACGCAGCTGAGAGAGAGAGAGAGAGAGAGAGAGAGAGAGAGCTGGCTTTTATAGACCTTCCTTGGTGAATTCCACGCAGCTGAGAGAGAGAGAGAGAGAGAGAGAGAGAGAGTTTGCTTTTATAGACCTTCCTTGGTGAATTCCACGCAGCTGAGTAACACGAGAGAGAGAGAGAGAGAGAGAGAGAGTTGGCTTTTATAGACCTTCCTTGGTGAATTCCACGCAGCTGAGAGAGAGAGAGAGAGAGAGAGAGAGAGAGCTGGCTTTTATAGACCTTCCTTGGTGAATTCCACGCAGCTGAGAGAGAGAGAGAGAGAGAGAGAGAGAGAGCTGGCTTTTATAGACCTTCCTTGGTGAATTCCACGCAGCTGAGAGAGAGAGAGAGAGACAGAGAGAGAGAGAGAGTTGGCTTTTATAGACCTTCCTTGGTGAATTCCACGCAGCTGAGTGACACGAGAAAGAGAGAGAGAGAGAGAGAGAGAGAGAGAGAGAGAGAGTTGGCTTTTATAGACCTTCCTTGGTTAATTCCACGCAGCTGAGTGACACGAGAAAGAGAAGAGAGAGAGAGAGAGAGAGAGAGAGAGAGAGTTGGCTTTTATAGACCTTCCTTGGTGAATTCCACGCAGCTAAGTTTACATGAGAGAGAGAGAGAGAGAGAGAGAGAGAGAGAGAGAGACTTGAGTAGTTAAATTCCCCTTTTTTTTTTTACTTCATTATGACAAGGTCCAATACATAAATGAAAGTTCACTCTAAACATGAACAACAAGAAAGATAAGGTAATATGCCATGAAAACCAAATGAACTGTCAAAACTTACGAGCTTTAACACACCAATTCTTTAAATTTACTGCATAATTCCCCAAAATAACCCCAAAATTCCCCAGACCCACGCGATCTCAGAGTTTTATGAATTTACGAAAACAAAATTCCCATCATTTTTTTTCTATTGGAATGCTTGGCCAAATATTTCCTTTAGAATTACGTAAAACATTAAAGCCACTTGTCCTAAGCGCTGGCTTAAAGCAAACAAGGCACTGGAAAAATATGAACGAAAAAAACCTGGGCAATTATTGATTTTTCTCTCTCGTCTTGTTTACCAACTCCTCCTCGTACATGTGACTTGACTTCCTGCTTCTTGAAAACAAAGCGTTCGCAAAAATACGTTTCGACATTAGCTCTTACAAGGAATTTTTTTTTTAATTTTTTTTCTCTATCCAATCCCCCTTCGCCAAAAACACATGAAAGCCAATTATAAATAACTCACTATACCTGTATAGATTTAGACTGAGGTGGTATGGTTATGTAGAATGAGGTGGTATGGTCATGTCATGAGAAGATATAAACAGTATATTGGGAAGAGAGTGATGGAAATGGAGGTACAAGGAACGAGAAGGAGTGGGAGACGAAAGCGAAGGTGGATGGACTGTATCAAGGATGACCTTCGATCAAAGGGATTAACCGGTGATGAGGTGTGGGACAGAGGTAGATGGAGAAAGCTGACCAGAAACATCGACCCCACATAGAAGTGGGAAAAGAAGTAGACAAAGAAGAAGAAGATACCTGTATAGATCTAAAAAAAAATGCAAGGGGTAAGAGGTAAGACTGATTGATTGATAATCAGTTATCTGGCATCCTGACATCTAAGGTCATTGACTAATCCAAAAATATGAGAAAAGGACACTGACCTCTTTATTATAGGTCACTGTTTTTCTCATCTATAGCCAAAGATGAGAAAAACACACAGATTTCATACTCTTATATATAACACAAACTTATATAGAATAACTAAATGGATGTAATCATAATGCACACAGTTAAATAAAAAAAAATAACTGTTCTAAATGTAATTGCGTTACCTCACAGGAGAAGAAGTTCAGAGTGGTGCAGGTGAGCGAGGTGGGTACCTCACCTTTAGAAGAGAAAAGGTCACCTAGGCCCCCTCCCATCTCTCTCTCTCCTCTCTCTCTCTCTCTCTCTCTCTCTCTCATGCTGTAAACTCAATGTCCCATTCATCGTTCCTTACTCAGGACGCTGCTTAATTATTCATTAAGCCATTCTGTCATTTGCTCAGTCATTCAAGCACAGATTACATTAATGTGTTCACACAATGACGGCGTAAATGCCTCGAGCACACATCTTTGCTAAAGTGGAACATTTTTTCCGGTGCTACGATCCTTTAACGGATACGTTATGAACCTTACACCATACGATACAAACATGACACATTGTTGAATTCTGTATATAATAATGTGCTGTAAATGGTCAGACCAAAATCTCCCACCATTACCAATACGAAGTAGCCGGAATGGCGACGAAAAGGAAAATGGCAAAACCCCAGACATGGCCAAGACATGTCTCAGACCTTTGTCCAGCAGTGAATTTTATTTGTAGTTGTACACTGCATATACCTTAACCAAGTGGCCACAGAGCTCACAGTATATATATATATATATATATATATATATATATATATATATTATCATTATTATTACCTCCGCCAGGAGGTTATGTTTTCGGTTCGGTTTGTTTGTTTGTTTGTTTGTTTGTTTGTTTGTTTGTTTGTTTCTCTGTTTGTCTGTCTGTCTGTGGACAACGTAGAGGCCACATTTCTACACGGAATCACTTCAAACTTGGCCAAGTAGTTCCCCAATGTGTATGGAAGAACTGATTAAATTTTGGTCAAGGTCACCCCAAGGTCAAGGTCACAGGGGTCACTGGTGTCACTATGACATAAGTGGCCATATCATGAGACAGAAATAAAGCACTGACTTTTGCATAAGCCAACAGGGAAGTCCTAGTCCAGGCGCAACCCATGGGTGATGTTCAAATTTATAAAGGTCAAAGGTCAAGGTCATATTGGTGCATTATATCAATGTCATATTAAGTATCAGTGGCAAATGAACAAAGATCACTTGAAGGTCAAAAGTCAAGCAGGTCACTTGAAGGTCAAGGTCACGTGAAGGTCAAGGTCACGTGAAGGTCAAGGTCACCTGAAGGTCAAGGTCACGTGAAGGTCAAGTACATTTGAAGATCAAGGTCACTTGAAGCCAAGGTCATGTGAAGGTCAAGGTCACGTGAAGGTCAAGGTCACTTGAAGGTCACGTGAAGGTCAAGGTCATGTGAAGGTCGAAGTCACATCAATTCATGATTCTAGGACATATGGCGCTCTAGGTCACCTTGGCGGAGGTATGTCCTCTACGAGGACCATGTCCGCGTTCAGGACTTGCTCACTTGTTATTATTATTATTACTAGCCAAGCAACAACCCTCGTTGGAAAAGCAAGATGCTATAAGCCCAGGGGCTCCAATAGGGAAAAATAGCCCAGTGAGGAAAGGAAATAAGGAAATAAATAAATGACGAGAACAAATTAACAATAAATCATTCTAAAAAAAGTAACAAAGTCAAAACAGACATGTCATATATAAACTATTACCATAGTCAAAAACAAATATGTCATATATAAACTATAAAAAGACTCATGTCAACCTGGTCAACATAAAACACACACACACACACACACACACACATATATATATATATATATATGTGTGTGTGTGTATATATATATATATATATATGTGTGTGTGTGTGTATATATATATATATATATATACAGTATATATATATATACTGACCAATGCAACATATAAGATAACATCTTTAATATAAACAAAACAGTAATCTAAAAAACGAATCTAATACCGCTCTACGCTATTAAATGATTCCAAAACGAAGACTCAATCCCAAAACTACAGAATAAACGAGCGTTCTACCTCTCAAATGGTCGCATGAATGGTCAGCATTTGCACCGGATTTCGCCTGCAGCTTCCATCCCGGCAGAGTTCGCAAATGGAACTTTCCATCTCACACCCCCTGAAGGGGAAGTAAATGATGATAGAAGAATACACCTCTAGAGTTCTGGGCCTTCTGCGTCCAAAGACGCCTATCATCATTTCTTCTTCGGGTGGGTACGAGAGGGGATGGAAGGGAATGGAAAGGTAAAATTGTTTAGACAGAACAGATGAATTTCTAATAAATGAATGAAAGTTTTGCAGTTCTCTGGCATCCTGACATCGAAGGTCATTGATGCCGATATCGTTTATTATAAATAAAGATTAAAAGAATATTCAATTAAAACCAGAAAAGTTAATATGTTATAAAATATAAATAGCATTAAGAAGACCTGCTTCTGATTTAAATTTTAAAATGCCACTAGCATTGTAAGACACATCATGTCCAAAGATCTTAGCTAGGGTGAGCCTGCCATCCTCATCCCGAGCCTCAAACAGATATCTCTTTCTTTCTGTGCTATAAGTGGGACATTCAGTCAACAAATGCCCCATTGTTTAAGGGTATTAAACAGTCGTCGCAATATGGTTGGTGTTGACTAGCCAGTAGAAACTCATGTGTCATCCGAGTGTGACCAATGCGGAGACTACAAAGAGTAGTCTAGATGAATTTCTAAATGTGGGAAAATAATGTATTAACAAATATCATTGAAAACTATTTTTATTTTATAAAAAAGACTGGATCGCCAAATAACATATGAATACAAAATCGTCTCCAAAACCATTCTGATGTAATTGGGCTATAAGGAAAGAACTGATCGATGGCAATAGATTAGTGCTAGAGAAGAGGAAGGCTTAGAAACGAATGAACAGATAGTGTGAAAAGATATACTTGAAAGGAAGGAACTTGATATTGAATTACGCAAATATGAATACAAGATATGACTGGATGGTGCAATGTGTGTAAAGAGGTCGATGAGTTATTTTTTAACCTGCGTAGATGTTTGAAGGGACTATTGTTGAAATCTGACCGAGCCGGAAGAAACATTATCGATATTACAGTTGAAGGACTAATGTTGAAGTATCAGTAGATGTAAATCTAAACACACTCACACACATATATATACAGTATATATATATATATATATATATATACATATATACATATATATATATATATATATATAGCTAGATGGATAGATACAAGTTTGCACATTTAGACGTGTTTTCCATATTCATATAAACCATATATCATACTCCTCCTAATATCTGGATTCTCTCTACCTCGGGATTAGAGACCCAAGGGGAAATCAACTAAAAGATAATAGCTTCTGGTCGATCGGGGAATCGAACCCGGACCCAAGATACTAAGGTTTCATATATGGATACGAGAGCAAACTAAATTAGATATTCTAACAACATGTAAGAAAAAAAAATGGACATGGGCAGGACATATTATAATAAGAATGACATATAATAGATAGATATTAAGGATATGAGAATGGGTTCCTAAAGATTGCAAAAGAAGCAGGGGAGCAAAGCAAAGACGATGGATTGACAAACTAAGATAGTCTACCAGGGTGGAGTAGTATTGAAAAACAATAAACAGACTCAAGTGAAGGACATATCTGAGGGGTTTGTTCTGCAGTGGACTAGTAACAGCCGATTATGACGATGATATATATATATATATATATATACAGTATATATATAATTACATATATACAAATATATATTATATATATATATATACATATATATATATATATATATGTATATATATATATATATATATATATTTGTATATACATATATATATGTATATATATAACCATAACGTGCTGAAAGGTTTTGTGTATCGTCATGATCACCAACGCTGTAGTCAGGGCCACCCATACTAGGTTAGTTTGCTGTGAGCGATCAAACGAAAGTCTCCCACCATCACCAATCCGCAATGGTGTTCAAACCACGGACATGAATGAAGACATGTCTGAGGCATTTGTTCTGAAGTAGACAGGAAATGCCTGTATTTGTTGTTGTTGTTCACACACATATGCACTCTGGTATAAAACTTTAGAGTTCCTCCTACACTTAAACCTGTATTTTCTGTCACTCACTGTCCAAAGGAAAAACGCAACCCTTTTGGCTGATGCGTTTGACAGTAAGCATTGTAATGAAAATCTCAATCTTCCTTATTCTTTGCTCCCTGCGGCTAAAGCAACTTTACTCATTTTTTAAAATGAGGCGCATTTGCACTAACTGGCAGCGGTGCCCTTTTAGCTCGGAAAAGTTTCCTGATCGGTGATTGGCCGGACAAAAATACTTCTGACCAATCAGCGATCAGGAAACTTTTCCGACCTAAAAGGGCACCCCTGCGAGTCGGTGTAACTCTGCCTCACTAAAAATAATTGGCTATAGTTTAGCGAGGTCACATGAAATTAAAACGCTCTTACTGAACCTTTATGCTTATGGGGCACTGTTAAAAAATTGCATTAAAAACGGTAAATGTCTGGCAATATTTATTCAAGGATTTTTACCGTTTTAAAAAGGAGTGATATTACGGTTATCAACCAGTAAAAGATAATAACAAAGCAAGGTCAAATTAAGGTTGCCTATATTTTACTGAAACATGGTTGAGAAATTACGGGTTTTTCTAACTGAGGAGTAAACCCAAAAGGTATTTTTCCTATGTTATTTATAGACAGTTGACTTCTGAATTCCGTCTGATAGCAATATAAAAAAGCAATGTAAACAAAGCCGATGTTGTTATTAATCATTACCGAAGTTAATTAAGATTTTTCGCCACTAATTAACGTAATTTCATGGCTGGAAACCCAAAATAGAAAACAGACCCTTGCATGTTATGATTCTTCACTTTTGTAATGTCTAAGGCCTGACCTTTTGCAAAACAATTAACCATAAATATGGAGCCTCTCCAGCTTGTTAATGACCCAAGACACTGAGGAGTGAATAATGAAGAGTAATCTCGGAGATCTGGCAGATTTTTAAGTTTTCTAAAAGGCCCAATTTACTCCTGTTAAGTCTTTCCTGTTTTTAATCAAATGCTTTATCTTATCTACGACAGAAAACGCTATACCTAGAAGAAAATGGCAGGACCTTAAAGGAAAAAAAAAACGTCCTAATTCTGGAAAAAATTACGGGGGAAATGTCCTAATTTTGGAAAGTGAAAAAATACGGGAAAATAAGTTTTAATTCCGGCAAAATGTACGGGAAAATACGTCCTAATTCCGGCAAAATACGTTCTAATTCTGGAAAAACTTACGGGGGAAATGTCCTAATTTTGGAAAATGAAAAAATACGGGAAAATACGTTTCAATTCCGGCAAAATTTACCGGAAAATACGTCCTAATTCCGGCAAAATACGTTCTAATTCTGGAAAAACTTACGGGGGAAATGTCCTAATTTTGGAAAATGAAAAAATACGGGAAAATACGTTTCAATTCCGGAAAAATTTACGGGAAAATACGTCCTAATTCCGGGAAAATACGTTCTAATCTGGAAAAACTTACGGGGGAAATGTCCTAATTTTGGAAAATTAAAAAATACGGGAAAATACGTTTTAATTCCGGCAAAATACGTCCTAATTCCGGCAAAATAAGTTCTAATTCTGGAAAAACTTACAGGGGAAATGTCCTAATTTTGGAAAATGAAAAAATACGGAAAAATAAGTTTTAATTCCGGCAAAATTTACGGGAAAATACGTCCTAATTCCGGCAAAATACGTTCTAATTCTGGCAAAACTTACGGGGGAAATGTCCTAATTTTGGAAAATGAAAAAATACGGGAAAATACGTTTTAATTCCGGCAACATTTACGGGAAAATACGTCCTAATTCCGGCAAAATACGTCCTAATTCCGGCAAAATACATCCTAATTCCGGCAAAATACGTTCTAATTCTGGCAAAACTTACGGGGGAAATGTCCTAATTTTGGAAAATGAAAAAATACAGGAAAATACGTTTTAATTCCGGCAAAATACGTCCTAATTCCGGCAAAATACGTTCTAATTCTGGCAAAACTTACGGGGGAAATGTCCTAATTTTGGAAAATGAAAAAATACGGGAAAATACGTTTTAATTCCGGCAAAATTTACGGGAAAATACGTCCTAGTTCCGGCAAAATACGTTCTAATTCTGGAAAAACTTACGGGGGAAATGTCCTAATTTTGGAGGTTATGTTTTCGGTTTGTTTGTTTGTTTGTTTGTTTCTCTGTTTGTCTGTCTGTCTGTGGACAACGTAGAGGCCACATTTCTACACGGAATCACTTCAAACTTGGCCAAGTAGTTCCCCAATGTGTATGGAAGAACTGATTAAATTTTGGTCAAGGTCACCCCAAGGTCAAGGTCACAGGGGTCACTGGTGTCACTATGACATAAGTGGCCATATCAAGAGACAGAAATAAAGCACTGACTTTTGCATAAGCCAACAGGGAAGTCCTAGTCCAGGCGCAACCCATGGGTGATGTTCAAATTTATAAAGGTCAAAGGTCAAGGTCATATTGGTGCATTATATCAATGTCATATTAAGTATCAGTGGCAAATGAACAAAGATCACTTGAAGGTCAAAAGTCAAGCAGGTCACTTGAAGGTCAAGGTCACGTGAAGGTCAAGGTCACGTGAAGGTCAAGGTCACCTGAAGGTCAAGGTCACGTGAAGGTCAAGTACATTTGAAGATCAAGGTCACTTGAAGCCAAGGTCATGTGAAGGTCAAGGTCACGTGAAGGTCAAGGTCACTTGAAGGTCACGTGAAGGTCAAGGTCATGTGAAGGTCGAAGTCACATCAATTCATGATTCTAGGACATATGGCGCTCTAGGTCACCTTGGCGGAGGTATGTCCTCTACGAGGACCATGTCCGCGTTCAGGACTTGCTCACTTGTTATTATTATTATTACTAGCCAAGCAACAACCCTCGTTGGAAAAGCAAGATGCTATAAGCCCAGGGGCTCCAATAGGGAAAAATAGCCCAGTGAGGAAAGGAAATAAGGAAATAAATAAATGACGAGAACAAATTAACAATAAATCATTCTAAAAAAAGTAACAAAGTCAAAACAGACATGTCATATATAAACTATTACCATAGTCAAAAACAAATATGTCATATATAAACTATAAAAAGACTCATGTCAACCTGGTCAACATAAAACACACACACACACACACACACATATATATATATATATATATGTGTGTGTATATATATATATATATATATGTGTGTGTATATATATATATATATATATACAGTATATATATATACTGACCAATGCAACATATAAGATAACATCTTTAATATAAACAAAACAGTAATCTAAAAAACGAATCTAATACCGCTCTACGCTATTAAATGATTCCAAAAACGAAGACTCAATCCCAAAACTACAGAATAAACGAGCGTTCTACCTCTCAAATGGTCGCATGAATGGTCAGCATTTGCACCGGATTTTCGCCTGCAGCTTCCATCCCGGCAGAGTTCGCAAATGGAACTTTCCATCTCACACCCCCCTGAAGGGGAAGTAAATGATGATAGAAGAATACACCTCTAGAGTTCTGGGCCTTCTGCGTCCAAAGACGCCTATCATCATTTCTTCTTCGGGTGGGTACGAGAGGGGATGGAAGGGAATGGAAAGGTAAAATTGTTTAGACAGAACAGATGAATTTCTAATAAATGAATGAAAGTTTTGCAGTTCTCTGGCATCCTGACATCGAAGGTCATTGATGCCGATATCGTTTATTATAAATAAAGATTAAAAGAATATTCAATTAAAACCAGAAAAGTTAATATGTTATAAAATATAAATAGCATTAAGAAGACCTGCTTCTGATTTAAATTTTAAAATGCCACTAGCATTGTACGACACATCATGTCCAAAGATCTTAGCTAGGGTGAGCCTGCCATCCTCATCCCGAGCCTCAAACAGATATCTCTTTCTTTCTGTGCTATAAGTGGGACATTCAGTCAACAAATGCCCCATTGTTTAAGGGTATTAAACAGTCGTCGCAATATGGTTGGTGTTGACTAGCCAGTAGAAACTCATGTGTCATCCGAGTGTGACCAATGCGGAGACTACAAAGAGTAGTCTAGATGAATTTCTAAATGTGGGAAAATAATGTATTAACAAATATCATTGAAAACTATTTTTATTTTATAAAAAAGACTGGATCGCCAAATAACATATGAATACAAAATCGTCTCCAAAACCATTCTGATGTAATTGGGCTATAAGGAAAGAACTGATCGATGGCAATAGATTAGTGCTAGAGAAGAGGAAGGCTTAGAAACGAATGAACAGATAGTGTGAAAAGATATACTTGAAAGGAAGGAACTTGATATTGAATTACGCAAATATGAATACAAGATATGACTGGATGGTGCAATGTGTGTAAAGAGGTCGATGAGTTATTTTTTAACCTGCGTAGATGTTTGAAGGGACTATTGTTGAAATCTGACCGAGCCGGAAGAAACATTATCGATATTACAGTTGAAGGACTAATGTTGAAGTATCAGTAGATGTAAATCTAAACACACTCACACACATATATATACAGTATATATATATATATATATATATACATATATACATATATATATATATATATATATAGCTAGATGGATAGATACAAGTTTGCACATTTAGACGTGTTTTCCATATTCATATAAACCATATATCATACTCCTCCTAATATCTGGATTCTCTCTACCTCGGGATTAGAGACCCAAGGGGAAATCAACTAAAAGATAATAGCTTCTGGTCGATCGGGGAATCGAACCCGGACCCAAGATACTAAGGTTTCATATATGGATACGAGAGCAAACTAAATTAGATATTCTAACAACATGTAAGAAAAAAAAATGGACATGGGCAGGACATATTATAATAAGAATGACATATAATAGATAGATATTAAGGATATGAGAATGGGTTCCTAAAGATTGCAAAAGAAGCAGGGGAGCAAAGCAAAGACGATGGATTGACAAACTAAGATAGTCTACCAGGGTGGAGTAGTATTAAAAACAATAAACAGACTCAAGTGAAGGACATATCTGAGGGGTTTGTTCTGCAGTGGACTAGTAACAGCCGATTATGACGATGATATATATATATATATATATATATACAGTATATATATAATTACATATATACAAATATATATATATATATATATATACATATATATATATATATGTATATATATATATATATATATATATTTGTATATACATATATATATGTATATATATATATATATATATAATGTGTATATATGTCCCTGTCTGCGTGGGAATACCATAACGTGCTGAAAGGTTTTGTGTATCGTCATGATCACCAACGCTGTAGTCAGGGCCACCCATACTAGGTTAGTTTGCTGTGAGCGATCAAACGAAAGTCTCCCACCATCACCAATCCGCAATGGTGTTCAAACCACGGACATGAATGAAGACATGTCTGAGGCATTTGTTCTGAAGTAGACAGGAAATGCCTGTATTTGTTGTTGTTGTTCACACACATATGCACTCTGGTATAAAACTTTAGAGTTCCTCCTACACTTAAACCTGTATTTTCTGTCACTCACTGTCCAAAGGAAAAACGCAACCCTTTTGGCTGATGCGTTTGACAGTAAGCATTGTAATGAAAATCTCAATCTTCCTTATTCTTTGCTCCCTGCGGCTAAAGCAACTTTACTCATTTTTTTAAATGAGGCGCATTTGCACTAACTGGCAGCGGTGCCCTTTTAGCTCGGAAAAGTTTCCTGATCGGTGATTGGCCGGACAAAAATACTTCTGACCAATCAGCGATCAGGAAACTTTTCCGACCTAAAAGGGCACCCCTGCGAGTCGGTGTAACTCTGCCTCACTAAAAATAATTGGCTATAGTTTAGCGAGGTCACATGAAATTAAAACGCTCTTACTGAACCTTTATGCTTATGGGGCACTGTTAAAAAATTGCATTAAAAACGGTAAATGTCTGGCAATATTTATTCAAGGATTTTTACCGTTTTAAAAAGGAGTGATATTACGGTTATCAACCAGTAAAAGATAATAACAAAGCAAGGTCAAATTAAGGTTGCCTATATTTTACTGAAACATGGTTGAGAAATTACGGGTTTTTCTAACTGAGGAGTAAACCCAAAAGGTATTTTTCCTATGTTATTTATAGACAGTTGACTTCTGAATTCCGTCTGATAGCAATATAAAAAAGCAATGTAAACAAAGCCGATGTTGTTATTAATCATTACCGAAGTTAATTAAGATTTTTCGCCACTAATTAACGTAATTTCATGGCTGGAAACCCAAAATAGAAAACAGACCCTTGCATGTTATGATTCTTCACTTTTGTAATGTCTAAGGCCTGACCTTTTGCAAAACAATTAACCATAAATATGGAGCCTCTCCAGCTTGTTAATGACCCAAGACACTGAGGAGTGAATAATGAAGAGTAATCTCGGAGATCTGGCAGATTTTTAAGTTTTCTAAAAGGCCCAATTTACTCCTGTTAAGTCTTTCCTGTTTTTAATCAAATGCTTTATCTTATCTACGACAGAAAACGCTATACCTAGAAGAGAATGGCAGGACCTTAAAGGAAAAAAAAAACGTCCTAATTCTGGAAAAAATTACGGGGGAAATGTCCTAATTTTGGAAAGTGAAAAAATACGGGAAAATAAGTTTTAATTCCGGCAAAATGTACGGGAAAATACGTCCTAATTCCGGCAAAATACGTTCTAATTCTGGAAAAACTTACGGGGGAAATGTCCTAATTTTGGAAAATGAAAAAATACGGGAAAATACGTTTCAATTCCGGCAAAATTTACCGGAAAATACGTCCTAATTCCGGCAAAATACGTTCTAATTCTGGAAAAACTTACGGGGGAAATGTCCTAATTTTGGAAAATGAAAAAATACGGGAAAATACGTTTCAATTCCGGAAAAATTTACGGGAAAATACGTCCTAATTCCGGGAAAATACGTTCTAATCTGGAAAAACTTACGGGGGAAATGTCCTAATTTTGGAAAATTAAAAAATACGGGAAAATACGTTTTAATTCCGGCAAACTACGTCCTAATTCCGGCAAAATAAGTTCTAATTCTGGAAAAACTTACAGGGGAAATGTCCTAATTTTGGAAAATGAAAAAATACGGAAAAATAAGTTTTAATTCCGGCAAAATTTACGGGAAAATACGTCCTA
Organism: Palaemon carinicauda; assembly: GCF_036898095.1. Lineage (NCBI taxonomy): Eukaryota > Metazoa > Arthropoda > Malacostraca > Decapoda > Palaemonidae > Palaemon > Palaemon carinicauda. Next base: position 9,037,706 of record NC_090737.1, read on the forward strand.
ATTCCGGCAAAATACGTTCTAATTCTGGCAAAACTTACGGGGGAAATGTCCTAATTTTGGAAAATGAAAAAATACGGGAAAATACGTTTTAATTCCGGCAACATTTACGGGAAAATACGTCCTAATTCCGGCAAAATACGTCCTAATTCCGGCAAAATACATCCTAATTCCGGCAAAATACGTTCTAATTCTGGCAAAACTTACGGGGGAAATGTCCTAATTTTGGAAAATGAAAAAATACGGGAAAATACGTTTTAATTCCGGCAAAATACGTCCTAATTCCGGCAAAATACGTTCTAATTCTGGCAAAACTTACGGGGGAAATGTCCTAATTTTGGAAAATGAAAAAATACGGGAAAATACGTTTTAATTCCGGCAAAATTTACGGGAAAATACGTCCTAGTTCCGGCAAAATACGTTCTAATTCTGGAAAAACTTACGGGGGAAATGTCCTAATTTTGGGAAATGAAAAAATACGGGAAAATACGTTTTAATTCCGGCAAAATTTACAGGAAACTACGTCCTAATTCCGGCAAAATACGTTCTAATTCTGGAAAAACTTATGGGGGAAATGTCCTAATTTTGGAAAATGAAAAAATACGGGAAAATACGTTTAAATTCCGGCAAAATTTACGGGAAAATACGTCCTAATTCCAGCAAAATACGTTCTAATTCTGGAAAAACTTACGGGGGAAATTTCCTAATTTTGGAAAATGAAAAAATACGGGAAAATACGTTTTAATTCCGGCAAAATTTAAGGGAAAATACATCCTAATTCCGGCAAAATACGTTCTAATTCTGGAAAAACTTACGGGGGAAATGTCCTAATTTTGGAAAATGAAAAAATACGGGAAAATACGTTTTAATTCCGGCAAAATTTACAGGAAACTACATCCTAATTCCGGCAAAATACGTTCTAATTCTGGCAAAACTTACGGGGGAAATGTCCAAATTTTGGAAAATGAAAAAATACGGGAAAATACGTTTTAATTCCGGCAAAATTTACCGGAAAATACATCCTAATTCCGGCAAAATACGTTCTAATTCTGGAAAAACTTTACGGGGGAAATGTCCTAATTTTGGAAAATGAAAAAATACGGAAAAATACGTTTTAATTCCGGCAAAATTTACGGGAAAATACGTCCTAATTCCGGCAAAATACGTTCTGATTCTGGAAAAACTTACGGGGGAAATGTCCTAATTTTGGAAAATGAAAAAATACGGGAAAATACGTTTTAATTCCGGCAAAATTTACCGGAAAATACGTCCTAATTCCGGCAAAATACGTTCTAATTCTGGAAAAACTTACGGGGAAAATGTCCTAATTTTGGAAAATGAAAAAAATACGGGAAAATACATTTTAATTCCGGCAAATTTTACGGGAAAATACGTCCTAATTCCGGCAAAACTTGCGGTTAAATATGTCCTAATTCTGGAAAAAACTTACGGTTAAATACGTCCTAATTCTGGAAAACCTACGGGAAAATTCCCTAATTCTTGAGAAAATACGGAAAAATTCGTCTTAATTCCTGCAAGATTTACGGGAAAATACGTCCTAATTTTAGCAAAACTTGAAAGAAAGTACGTCCTAAATTCTGAAAAAAAAAAAAATTCTTTTATCAACAAATATAGACTTAATAGTTGTGGGGAAATAAGCCGACAAGTACTGACAAAAGACAAAGCCAAAATTCAATAGACATAAAAAGGGCTGCCAACAACTTCTCAATGTTCAATTTATCTAAATCACAAAAAAAAGTAATTACTACCATATAATCATGAAAAAAAATCTTGAGAATCCGGCAATCAATTAAATTCCTACTAAACTATCCAAATCATAAAAAAGTCATCAAATGTAATTGATTGATTAATTTAGTTTTCATTGACGCCGCAAAAAAAAAAAGAGAGAGAGAGAGAGAGAGAGAGAGAGAGAGAGAGAGAGAGAGAAAAAAAAAAAAATTTCCAAAAATTTTTTTTGTTTTTTTTTTTTAAATGTTGACAACTTAAGATAGAAGTAAGTTTCCAACTTTAGATGAAACATACGGATTTTCAAAAAAATAAAAAACAAAATAGATAGCGCATCTTGAACTAGATAATCACATGTTCTTAATCTCACTTCAAAACAAGAATCCTTCAATATAAAAAAAAATCGTCTAAAAATGTATTCTAATATACTAAACTATTGTGGAATACATAAAATTTCAATAAGAATTGAAGCAAATTAAAACCAAGGAAAAGACAATCATGTACAAGAAAGAAAAAATAGGTCATATAAGAAATAATTGTTTTCACATATTTATTTACTTTTGACTTTAAGAGTTTCAAGATTTCTTACTTTCCTTTTCTTTCTCGCTCTTTCTTTCATTCACTATTTTTCTTCCTCGTTTCGTGTGGGGGAAGTTTTATAACCGCAGTTGAGAGGATGAATACACGAAGAATAGTCGACTTCTGGGTTCAACTTTTCCTTGATTCCACAACTTTTGACTCTCTCTCTCTCTCTCTCTCTCTCTCTCTCTCTCTCTCTCTAACTTTTCTAAATTGCTATTTCCTTTCCAATGGAGGACAAATAAAAGTCCTCTTATTGTTCGGTCTCACGGCAATAATCAACTTCCCTATTTAGTTAGAGAAAAACGACGGAAGAAGTGTTAACACATTTACAAAACACACACACGAGAGAGAGAGAGAGAGAGAGAGAGAGAGAGAGAGAGAGAGAATTATAGTTAATCTATTTAGACATGCATATAATTTACCAACTCCCCTATTTAGTTAGAGAAAAACGACGGAGGAAGTGTTAACAAATCTACAAAACACACACGAGAGAGAGAGAGAGAGAGAGAGAGAGAGAGAGAGAGAGAGAGAATTATTCTTAGTCATTTCAGACATGCGTAAAATTATAAGACATTTTTTGGAAAAAAAAAAAAAAAAAAAAAAAAAAAAAAAAAAAAAAAAAAAAAACACCACTTACTTACTGACTTGAAACTGTTGCACTTTCAAAGCCAGAATTAGATAACTAAATTGAAATTACCTAATGGACTTTCAATTTTTACTGACAAGTAAGCTTTCTAAAGAGAATGAACTGCAACCTATGTTGAAACGAGTCCTCAGAATATTCTTGATTTAAATTTGCTCGTCAACTGGTATTTTGCAAGCAATTCAATTTCATAATTACATGAAAAGCTGGAGGCAATTATTTAATTCTGCAGAATATGCCATGATATCAAAAAGTATTTGTAAAAAAAAAAAAAAAAAAAAAAAAAAAAAAAAAAAAAAAAAACCAGAGTATAAATAAATGACATCATGAAGGTGATTTTATGAAGGGTACGAAAAATTTAATATATTAGAACTATCCTCTTTAATCTACTTAATGAAATACTGGGCACAAAGAGGAGATGCATTACTGCAAACGATAAAGCCTCTTCTACCCTTCGTGAGTTCTATGTATTCCGCTAAAAGGCTTTAAACAAACTTGTGGCTCCATTAATTCCGGTACATTTCTCGGGAAGCTAAGGATACGTCAGTGTACCAGAATTAATGAAGCCAACTGTATCTTCGAATGGCATTTGAGAATAAAATAACACATTTTTCATTGAATTTATTCACATATTTTTTACTATAAATCTAGATCCAAAAACGTTCTTGCTTCATTTAGTTAAGAGTACAGTAAATCTTGCGTGAAAACTACATTTAAATACCCTATATTCAAATGCCTTAAGAGCCCTTACCTTTATAAATAATCGAATACAATGTACAATGCTACTGTACCAACCGTGTGTCACACGATCGTACATAAATTATTTTGTATATATTATGCTTGTATCTGCGCTCTTCCCTCGCACTAAAAGGAACCAGAACAAACATGTCTGTGTGTCGCCTTGTAACATTGTCATTTCTCGAACATGTATTTTCCTGTTGCCTTGAGGTTTTGTATATAAAGGAGAGTGCTCTTTAATAATATAACTCAGTTTATTGCATCCTGCCTTTGAGTTCACAACCTTCCTCCTTCGTCACACAACTCTCAAATATTACAGTTGCAAGTGTCACCAGGCATTTACAACCTCGTGTACAATGCAATATCAATCGGAGAAAATCCTCACGAGTCACTGTGGAAAACATGAATTTTTTCAAAAAACATCCCAAAACATCTTCCAACCCCTGGAATGTTCCCCACAATGCCTTACATCTGAGCAGGGTTGTGGTGGCCTGGTGGTAGCGTCCTTGTCTGGTGTTCCAGTCCCGCACAGACTTGTGAGTTCTTTTGGTCGCTGCAACTTCAGCATCCTTGTGAGCTAAGGATGGGGGTTTGGAGGAGCCTATAGGTCTATCTGCTGAATCATCAGCATCCACTGCCTGGCCCTCCTCGGTCCTAGTTTGGGTGGAGAGGAGGCTTGGTCAGTCTTTAGGGCATTGTCCTGCTTGACAAGGCAATGTTACTGTCAATTGCCTCTGCCATTCATGGGCGACCTTTAAAACCTTTAACCTTTAAATTGAAGAATTCCACAACTAGCACAGGATGAACAAAACAGATTTTTATTATCTCTTAAGGCTTGTTTTATCCAAGATTGTAAAGCAAGATCACGTCCTATTTGCAACAGCCATTTTGTGTGTTTACATCTGACGTCATGCTCGCGGTTTATGCGAGCTGCTTCCCGTCCATTCGCGAGGCCAATTGCTGCCAATGTCTCGAGTAACAACTGCTCGTGCTTTCCAATTTGGGCATCAACTGGCGAAGAAAGCCTAGCGTGATTTCAGCTTTAGACGTGTTGCTCACACTTGCTTCAGCAATTCTTCATTTTTCTGCTCAAGATTATTACACCTGTTTTGGTCGTGTGTGCTATGAATCTTTGCTGGTATTACCCCAATAGCCTCCTTATGAAGGAGAAGTGTTATCCAAGTTTAGCATTATTTTACTACAGTAAAATAGATGGTTTGGGCATGTTCCTCGCACTCCCTAAGAGATATTAGTTCAGGAAACGTTCAGCTGGGCTCCACAAGGCACTAGAACAGTTGAGAGACCCAGGCCTACATGGACGAGTACTATGAAATTGGAAGTGAGGGATGATGAATGGAGAAGTATGGAATTAAAAGCTCATGATAGAGATGACTGGCGAAATCTAACCTGCTTGACAAGGCAATGTTACTGTCAATTGCCTCTGACATTCATGAGCACCCTTTAAACCTTTAAAGGAGAGAAAGCTCCGAATAAGCTGTATAAAAAATTAAAGAAAACTAATTTCTTTGGAATGCGAAAGGTTGACACTCGCTGATGTGTATAGATTTGAAAACAGATATCCCAACAATGGTACGTTGACTTCTCTTACAATATCAAAGTATTTATACGTT
>NC_090737.1:9047398-9049898 GCF_036898095.1 Palaemon carinicauda
CTTTGAACCAGGTGTAGTTTTTAAAGGAGGATTCAAATGTGTTTTAAAATTCAATTTAACTATTGATGTAATTAATACAGGGCATTTTCCCCGCATGGTGAAATTAATGCAGGTTACGGCAGTCAATACTCTTAGGGTATATCTGACAGAATAAAAAACGTCAGCTGTGTGTGTGATAACTTTAGGTATGTAATAAATACTGTAAATATTTGCAAACGTTAGCTTGTGTGAAAATGGTGTGCTATATTAAAAACGTCTATACTGTACATGTATAAAGTATATATATATATATATATATATATATATATATATATATATATATGTGTGTGTGTGTGTGTGTGTATATATACATATATATATATATATATATTTATACTGTATATATGTACATGCACACACACACATATATAATATATATATATATATATATATATATATATATATATATATATATATATATATATGTGTGTGTGTGTGTGTGTGTGTACATAAGTATGTATGTATGTATGCATTTATATATATATATATATATATATATATATATATATATATATATATATATATATATAATATTGTGTATATATACAGTATATATCATCAACTACATTGCTTAGCTTATTTCAGTTCTCTAACAATCTTTTAACCTCCCTCTTTTGTTACTGACAGTCTGGGTGCACCTCACATGAACATCACGTGTGTGAGAAAATGTGAAAATGATTGAATACTAGGAACTTCCAAAAAGTCTCAACTCTAATTCCCATGACCTTTGCTTAAATGTCCTCAATTGTCATAATTCTATGAGCAGATGCAAGTGTATGTAGTTCAAAAATAACGATTCTCTATTTTCCAAAAGTATAAGTGACCACAGATCCCATCTGTTGATTATGGTCACAGCTGTCATGAAATTACAAAAACATCGCTATACTGATAACCAATTAAGTAAGAGAACCCCGAATGTTATCATCATCATCATCATTTCCTTCTACGCCTATTGAAGCAAAGGGCCTCGGTTAGATTTTGCTAATTATCTCTATCATGAGCTTTTAATTCCATACTTCTCCATTCATCATCCCTCACTTCCAATTTCATAGTACTCGTCCATGTAGGCCTGGGTCTCTCACATGTTCTAGTGCCTTGTGGAGCCCAGCTGAACGTCTCGTGAACTAATCTCTCTTAGGGAGTGCGAGGAACATGCCCAAACCATCTATTTTACTGTAGTAAAATAATGCTAAATTTGGATAACACTTATCCTTCATAAGGAGGCTATTGGGGCAATACCAGCAAAGATTCATAGCACACACGACCAAAACAGGTGTAATAATCTTGAGCAGAAAAATAAAGAATTGCTGAAGCAACTGTGAGCAACACGTCTAAAGCTGAAATCACACTAGGCTTTCTTCGCCAGTTGATGCCCAAATTGGAAAGCACGAGCAGTTGTTACTCGAGACATTGGCAGCAATTGGCCTCGCGAATGGACGGGAAGCAGCTCGCATAAACCGCGAGCATGACGTCAGATGTAAACACACAAAATGGCTGTTGCAAATAGGACGTGATCTTGCTTTACAATCTTGGATAAAACAAGCCTTAAGAGATAATAAAAATCTGTTTTGTTCATCCTGTGCTAGTTGTAGAATTCTTCAATTTAAAGGTTAAAGGTTTTAAAGGTCGCCCATGAATGGCAGAGGCAAGGGACAGTGACATTGCCCTAGTAAGCAGGACAATGCCCTAGAGACTGACCATATATTATATGATCAGCGCCCAAGCCTCCTCTCCAAACAAGCTAGAATCAGGGAGGGCCAGGCAGTGGCTGCTGATGACTCAACAGATAGACCTATAGGCTCCCCCAAACCCCCCAACCTTAGCTCACAAGGATGGTAAAGTTGCAGACACTAATTGCACTAACGAGTCTGAGCGGGACTCGAACCCCCGACTGGCAAGCACCAGGCAGAGACGTTAGCAATCAGGCCACATCCACCCTAATATACCGATAATACATATTATTGCAATAATTAGAAAATTTCTGGGCACCATGATGATTTCAGATGACCGGTTTCGTTTAGCTTTTCCCCATTTGCTCCGCGAAAACGATATCGTAGAGTGACGCTACAACACTTTCGCTCGCTATCATCGGCTGAAGGTTGGCGAAAACCTCGGACAAAAAATGTATGGTGATTCCACCATTATGAATTGCTCTGTCTCTTAACATCCTTACATCGTTTACATCTCTGAAGTTTTTGATTGGTTAACAGGTTCCTTTTCCTATAATTTCATTTCTTTCTATATGAATTCGATAACAGTTCCAGAAAAAAAAAATGGATAAACAAGATGCTGGAATAAGGCTCATTATGAGAGCTATATGCATATTGACTTGTACAGCCATAACTCTAACAAGTAAAAATATATTTTCAAGAGATTTATAGCTCCTGCCTCTGCCTCTCTCTCTCTCTCTCTCTCTCTCTCTCTCTCTCTCTCTCTCTCTCTCTCTCTCTCTCTCTCTCCT
>NC_090737.1:9054898-9069898 GCF_036898095.1 Palaemon carinicauda
TTGTACGTATTTAAGGTCAATTTGCAGAGAGAGAGAGAGAGAGAGAGAGAGAGAGAGAGAGAGAGAGAGAGATACTTTAGGGCATCATCATGTATGTTTGTATATTTGTACGTATTTAAGGTCAATTTGCAGAGAGAGAGAGAGAGAGAGAGAGAGAGAGAGAGGAGAGACTTTAGGGCATCATCATGTATGTTTGTACGTATGTAAGGTCAATTTGTAGAGAGAGAGAGAGAGAGAGAGAGAGAGAGAGAGAGAGAGAGATACTTTAGGGCATCATCACGTATGTTTGTACGTATGTAAGGTCAATGTGCAGAGAGAGAGAGAGAGAGAGAGAGAGAGAGAGAGAGAGAGAATAAAAAAAAACGATACGAAAATAGCAGCAATAATGAAATAGTTATATAACTCGAAGCACAACAGACTTCCCTTTTACCAGCTTTCAACGCAACGTTGATCCAGACCCCAGATGTGGCGATTTTAATCCGTAATCCTTAAAAGCGGGACTTTATTTCGGCTAACCGTTGATGCAACCAAATCTGATTCCTCCTGGACTTAAAACTCCTGAATTCCCAATTATTTGGACCGAATGCGATTGTGTGCATTGAATCTGATAACAGTTTTAAAAGAGATTCTCTAATATTTAATCGCTGATTTATACCTCAACACCAGAATCTTCTTATGGATTCTAAGTTTTTTTTATGATTATTTTATGATTATATTATGATTATCTTATCATTATCTTTTGTGATTATCTTATGATTATTTTTTATGATTATTTTATGATTATTTTATGATTATTTTATGATTATCTTATGACTATTTGTTATGATTATTTTATGATTATTTGTTATGATTATTCTATAATTATCTTTTATGATTATTCTATGATAATTTTTTAGGATTATTTTAGGATTATTTTATAATTATTTTATATGATTATTTTATGATTATTTTAGTTGACGACATCACTGCAGTAGGAACACTAAAATCTTAATATTATTGATTTATTGACCATATAAATAAATATCTTAGATAACAATGCCAGATGATGAAATACTAAACTTTCAGTGAGAAAAATAAATCCTATTTGTTTCCTTAAATATCAAGCAATAAATTTTCCACAAAAACTGTGACAGAATATTGGCTTCTAATACCAAAAAAAAAAAAAAAAAAAAAAAAATTGAATCCTCTGTGTAGTTAAAGGAAACGGTTTAAGATTTCAAAGCTTTTTTTTGCACAGAAATTATCTATAATTCAGTTATTAAATGTAGAATTTTAAATACATACACACACACACACACACACACACACATATATATATATATATATATATATTATATATATATATATATATAAATGTATATATATATATATATATATATATGTATATTCAAATAAGCCATATATATTTTTTGATACATTAATGTCTGGATTCTCTTAACGACCTCGGGATCAGAGCCCCAGGCGAAATCACACAAAGACAAGAGCTTGGCTCCGGCCGGGAATCGAACCCTGGTCGGCAAGCTTGTATAGACAGTGACTAGGCCACTTGGCCACGAAGAAAGATAAAAGTCAATGACAATTCTTCTGTACTTATACCTGTCGAGATCAGGTATTTTTTTACTTAGAATTGAAATCAACCCATCTTCACCATCGTAGCTAATTGGTAGTTTGTTACTTGGCATTCAATTAATGATAAATTTTGCACATTTTTTCGTGTTTTTCATATTCAAATAAGCCATATATATTTTTGATACATTAATGTCTGGATTCTCTTAACGACCTCGGGATCAGAGCCCCAGGCGAAATCACACAAAGACAAGAGCTTCATGTTATATATTCGTTATTTCTCTCATCTTATTTCCAAATAAATCATCCCAATGTTGTTGTCAATCATAATAAACCAAATTCCTAATGCTCCAATGTTGTTGTCAATCATAATAAACCAAATTCCTAATGCTAAGTGAAAAATCATTACAGAGAATGGGATACCTTCTTGGTAGCAACTCAGCTGTAACATTCTTTGACAGTAAATCTGCCTCCTCATTTCCAGACACACCTACGTGTGCCGGAACCTAACAAAATCGAACTATTACACCCCTCAGTCCGATAAGAGAGAGAGAGAGAGAGAGAGGGAGAGAGAGAGAGAGAGAGAGAGAGAGAGAGAGAGAAGGGGCGAGGAAGTCAAGCCAGTGAAACATTGAGCATATATATATATATATATATATATATATATATATATATATATATATATATATTGAACAGAATAAAAGTCGAACTTTGCAGTTGAACAAACGCGAAAGGGATAAAAGATATTACAAACTTCCAGCAAGGTAGTGTCAATCGAAATCTTATGCTACGGGAGGAAAACAAAAGAATGTAATTTTCTTTTAATAAAAGACTTGTATTAAATTGATTGATCTGAGGTTTCTGGTATCAATCAATTTAATACAAGTCTTTGAGTTAGTTTTTTGGGGTTTCAGATTCTAACTAAATGACTTGTATCAAATTGATTTAATTGAGGTCTTCTGGTATCAATCAATTTAATACAAGTCTGAGTTAGTTTTCAGGGTCTCAAAATCTACCTAAAAGACTTGTATTAAATTGATTGATGCCAAAAAAACCTCAAATCAATCAATTTAAAACAAGTCTTTTAGTTAGTTTCTGGAAAGCTAAAATTAAAGGAAAAAATCATATTTAAGACGAGTCAGTTTTAAGAATAAGGAACAATTGTTCGACTTCAAGAGGAGCAAAAAACACCACCTGTATCCTTTCGAATGGTTTAAAAAAAACCTGTAAGCTTTTAAAATGGTTTAATAAAAAAAACCTGTATCCTTTTAAAATGGTTTAATAAAAAAAACCTGTATCCTTTTAAAATGGTTTAATAAAAAAACCTGTATCCTTTTAAAATGGTTTAATAAAAAAACTGTATCCTTTTAAAATGGTTTTCAAAACCTGCATCCTTTTAAAATGGTTTTAAAAAAACCTGTATCTTTTTAAAATGGTTTAAAAAACCTGTATCCTTTTAAAATGGTTTTAAAAAACCTGCATCCTTTTAAGATGGTTTAAAAAAAACTATCCTTTTAAAATGGTTTAAAAAACCTGCATTCTTTTAAAATGGTTTAAAAAAACCTGTATCATTTTAAAATGGTTTAAAAAAAACCTGCATCCTTTTAAAATGCTTTTTAAAAAACTGTATCCTTTTAAAATGGTTTTAAAAAACCTGCATCCTCTTAAGATGGTTTAAAAAACCTGAATCCTTTTAAAATGGTTTAAAAAAACCTGCATCCTTTTAAAATGGTTTAAAAAAACTGTATCCTTTTAAAATGGTTTTAAAAAAAAACTGCATCCTCTTAAGATGGTTTAAAAAAATCTGTATCCTTTTAAAATGGTTTAAAAAACCTGCATCCTTTTAAAATGGTTTAAAAAAACTGTATCCTTTTAAAATGGTTTTCAAAACCTGCATCCTTTTAAAATGGTTTAAAAAAACTGTATCCTTTTAAAATGGTTTTCAAAACCTGCATCCTTTTAAAATGGTTTAAAAAAAAACTGCTTCCTTTTAAGATGGTTTAAAAAAAACCTGTATCCTTTTAAAATGGTTTTAAAAAACTGTATCCTTTTAAATTGGTTTTAAAAAAAACCTGTATCATTTTAAAATGGTTTAAAAAAACGGTATCCTTTTAAAATGGCTTAAAAAAACTGTATCATTTTAAAATGGTTTAAAAAATGTATCCCTTTAAACTGGTTAAAAAAACTGTATCTTTTTAAAATGGTTTTAAAAAATCTGTATCCTTTTAAAATGGTTTAAAAAACTGCATCCTTATAAAATGGTTTAAAAAACCTGTATACTTTTAAAATGGTTTATAAAAAACCTGGATAATTTTAAAATGGTTTAAAAAAAAACCTGTATCCTTTTAAAATGGTTTAAAAACTGTATCGTTTTACAATGGTTTATAAAAAAACCTGTATCCTTTTAAAATGGTTTAAACTAGATGCCATTATCTTAAAAAGTGAAATATAAATGTTTACCAAAAGCCATTCCTCACAGATAACATATTACATATCTGTATTTCTGAAGTGCGTTTCAGTATAAAAAAAAAAAAAAAAACTCAAAATAATCATTATGACGCTTGACTTCACGAAGCTCTTGAAGACGGAGGCGTAGAGCAATATCATGCAAGTTTAACAGGCTTGACGGAAAGCTATTACATCTGACAGAAGCTGCGAGATCCTTTCCCAATTTCTCATTAGTTGAATTGGATAAGAGCTTCTGGCAACCTCAGAGCTGTTTGTTGCCTAATGTAGGATAATAGTCATTTCATGATGGTCTAATGTCGGAACATATCTTGATGTAATTTTTACCTCAAATGAAGTGCATTAACAATCATATGAAACTAATTACCGCAAAAAATTCTAATTAATGTCGTCTCGTTTAATAATAATAATAATAAGAAGAAGAAGAAGAAGAAGAAGAAGAAGAAGAAGAAGAAGAAGAAGAAGAAGAAGAAGAAGAAGAAGAAGAAGAAGAAGAAGAAGAAGAAGAAGAACAGAGAACTGTCAAAATTTACCTATAAATATCACTCCGTTGTCTTGTTTAATAATAATAATATTAATAATAATAATAATAATAATAATTTTGGGCATTAAAAGCCACAATTATATGCGTTGTGTATTCAAAAGAACAGGAGCTTTAGCACTTTTTCCAAGGTGCCTCTTCAGTTGAAGAGTGGAATTTTTGACGGGTCACGTACACACACACATATATACATATATATATATATATATATATATATGTGTGTGTGTGTGTGTGTGTGTATGTGTATATATATATCTATTGTATCTTTTATTATTACTTTATAGACTCCTATTACAAAAACTTAAAAGGTAAAAATACATAATTTACTATATAAATTGCATACCATAACCTTGCACAAGACAGAATTGCTTTAGCAAAAATATTGTCCACCAAAATATATAAAAAAGAAAACAAATTCCTATTAATAACATAGCAATACCACTCGAAATCTACTTATCATAATTAGTTCTTATAGCAATGCATAGCATGATTTCCCCTCGGATACAACGTACCATACAATCCCACTTCCCAATCAAGTAAGAGAGAAGTTCGGTTTACAACCATAGCAGACTAGTCCTGCCTGAAGAAACCCTAATCAAATTCGCCGTACCCTGCAAGCCTCAAAGGATTTGCCGCTCGGGCAGGTGTTCCCTTCGGGGTGAGTGCCTTGCTGTCGCAGAGGCGGTGGGTGGGTTTTCCACTACGATACCTGCGTAGGGTCAACCCTGTCTCAGCTTACAAATGGTTGAAGAGTTAACTCGCTACTAAACGCTCCCTTTAACAAAGAGAGGGGAAACGAGGGAATACTAAATTATTGTAGCAAATGTGTTCATTGTATGTCTTGCTTTCATTTTATGGTTTTAATATGCCATGTGACTTTAACGGTTTATCCATGTGTTATTACTTAAAATTAAAACTAATATATATATATATATATATATATATATATACACACACACACATATACGTGTGTGTCCGTGTGTATTTATGTATTTCATTTTCTTTTAATACGTCACCTGTTAATACGAATGTGTATATTATTATTATTATTATTATTATTATTATCACTATCATTATTATTATCAAGTTACAATCCTGGTTAGAAAAGCACAATGCTATACGCCCGGGGGCTCCAAAAGGGAAAATAGCCCAGTGAGGAGAGGAAACTAGGAAAAATAAAATTCTTAAGAAGAGTAACAACATTAAAATAAATATCTCCTTTATAAACTATAAAAACTTTAGCAAAACAAGAGGAAGAGAAATGAGATAGAACAGTGTACCCGAGTGTACTCTCAAGCATGTATAGAATTAAACAGTACACACACACGTATATACTTGTCCTAATAATTTGTACCTTGAATTGAGTCATTCCCAGTTATCTATCAATTACGATTTGAAGATATATATTTTCAATATACACAGGAACTTGTATCCACCCGAAAACGTGAATCTCTTTAACTGTAATTGCAATTAATTTTCTTTGCATTGAAAACTATTTTCGTTGCAATCAGGTGGACAAATGTTGCTTTATTTGTAGGCTAAGAAAAATTTATACATTTTAAACGATGAACTTCTCCTATATAGCGGTATACATATATATATATATATATATATATATAGATAGATAGATAGATAGATAGATAGATAGATATATATATATATATATAGATAGATAGATAGATAGATAGAGGGAAAGATAGATATATATATATATATATATATATAGATATATATATATATACATATATATATATATACATATATATATATATAAATATATATATATATATCTATATATATATATATATATATATACACACACAAACACAATGTGGAAAACGTTGCATCGATAATAAAATGGAGATTCTTATAATTGGAAAGGGACAAGACATCGCATATTGGAAGGGGGATTTGGAATAACAAATCAAGAGGTTAAAGAATATGAAGGTATGTTCTGAGAAATAATAGTTGCAGACATACCAGAGACAAAAGTGGCAAGTTCTAATACTCAGGCCTTCTCCATCATGAGGCTCAATACTGCACAGTATTCTACAAGGTTTTTCCCGCTGTGACCAAGTTGTGGAATGATCTTCCTAATCGGGAAGTCAAATCGGTAGAACTTCAAAAGTTTAAACTTGCAGAAAATGTTTTATGTGTTGAACAGGCCGACATTAGTCTCTTTTTATAGTTTATATATGAAATATCTGTTTTAATGATGTTATTGTTTTTAAAACATTTTACTTAATTGATCATTATTTATCAGATCGTTTATTTATTTCCCTATTTAGTTTCATTTGTTATTTTTCCCTGTTGGAGCTCTTGGGCTTAAAGCATCTTGCTTTTCCAACTAGGGTTGTAGCTTAGCTAATAATAATAATAATAATAATAATAATAATAATAATAATAATAATAAACTCCTCGATGATAGATACAGAATATCCGAAGAAATTTCATTTACATTGGAATAAGGATTCCAGATGATGTAAACACAGGCCACGAGAAACAAAAGCGAGTTACTGAGTGATGGACAAGGGCAAAAACGCAAACAATAAAGTGCCATTATGAGTAACGACCAAAGTAAAATTCTAGGTAATAAACACAACATCAATTTTTAAAATATTATAAATAACAGTGAATAATTAAGACAAGACAGCAAAATCACAAATAATTAACTAAACCTGACAGTGACAATGGAATCTCAGATATAGAAATAGAATGGAAACGACAGAAACATTACTTTGATCAATGAACAAACTCAAAATCACTGACAGCTGAAGTGGGTTTTAGAACAATAGGCGTTAAAATACGGTGATAGGAATTACGGGCATAAACATCGTATAGAAAATGGCCCTTTGTTTTTAATTATGAATAAACACGGACAATATAAAACTTTCTTTAGATTCTCGATAATAGGCAGATACTGAACGTAGATAATAGAGGATAATTTGCTTAACAATGAACGAGTTCAAGCGACAAAATTAGTGAGTGAGAACTATAGCACTAAAATAATCTTATCACAATACACAACTCCTTTCCAGACAACCTTAAATAATCTTAAAAAAATCTTATCTTATTGATAAGACTGATTTCGAAAACCTAAATACAAAAAAAAAGTTATAAAAAGTCCCGAACTTCATTATGCTATATGTATTCAATACAGGAATTTCAAACTTAAATTCCTTAACTTAAAAAGTCTGTATTTCATTCCGAATTGAGTAAGTGTCCTTACCACGGATTTCGAGCAAGAAATGACAATTATTTCTCTTCATCTTGTTTTTTGAATTACTACTACTAGGTAAGCTACAACCCTAGTTGGAAAAACAGCATGCTAAAATATCAGGGCCCAACAAGGAAAATAGCCCAGTGAGGAAAGGAAATAAGAAAACAGACTGGATAATGTGCCTTAGTGTACCCTCAAGTAAGAGAACTCCACCCCTAGATAGTGGATGACCATGGTACAGAGGCTATGGCAAAACCCCAGACTAGAGAATAATGGTTTGATATTGGAGTGTCATCCTACTAGAAGAGCTGATTACCATAGCTAAAGTCTCTCTTCTACCCCTACCAAGTGGAAAGTAGACACTGAATAATTACACTGCAGTAGTTAATCCCTTGACTGCAGAAGAATTTTCCGGTTATCTTAATGATGTCAGGTGTATGTGGAGAGATTAGAACGCGTAAAGAATAGGCAAGACTATTCGGTACATATGTAGGCAAAGAAAAAATGAGCCATAACTAGAGTGGGATCCAATGTAGTACTATCTGACGAGTCAATGGACCCAATAATACTCTAGCGGTATTATCGTAACATCCAAACAGTTGGCTGGTGCCTTGGCCAGCCTACTACCCATATATAGTAAAAAAAATTTTAGCTTGGCAGATTTGCACCGACTCGCAGCGGTGCCCTTTTAGCTCGAAAAAGTTTCCTGATCGCTGATTGGTTGGACAAGCTAATTCTAACCAATCAGCGATCAGGAAACTTTTCCGAGCTAAATGGGCACCGCTGCGAGTCGGTGCAAATGCGCCTCATTAAAAGAAATTGACTATAGTATACAGCATAGTATGAACAGTGATCGGCCGAGAACACTACCTGTTTCTTTTAATTATAAATAAGACGCTAAAATTGCAAATTTGCCTGTTTTTCGAACCATTACTTAGATACGGTTTTTGATAATCCATAAACAGTATGGAAACAGATTTTCCTTTCCTTGTTCACAAATATATATATATATATATATATATATATATATATATATATATATATATATATATATATATATATATATATATATATATATATATATAATAGATAGATATATATATATATATACATATATATATACATATATATATATATGTATATATATATATATATAAAAAGAGAGAGAGAGAGAGAGAGAGAGAGAGAGAGAGAGAGAGAGAGAGAGAGAGAGCATCTGTATGAACATTCGTAAAGATTTAACAGCATAAATGAAAAGAAAAAAAAGGAGTGCATTGGCATTTTTGTGTATAGATTTCATCTCGAAAAAAATTCATTTGAAGCGACAAGGCTGGGAAACGTTCGGTTAATTCCTTTCCATTTACAGTATATTTCGTTAAAGGAGCTTCGCACTTACCACAATCCGGGTAATTTCCTGTTCGAACAAATTGTCCTCTTACATTGATCCAAGCCACCTGAACAACCCCCAACTCTCCCACACTTGAACCCACCCCTAACTCTCCCACACCTAAACCCCCACCCCTACCTCTCCCACACCTGAACCCACCTCCAACTCTCCCACACCTGAACACCCCCCTCTCACCTCTCCCACACCTGAACAACCCCCTCTAACCTCTCCCACACCTAAACCCACCCCCACCTCTCCCACACCTGAACCCCCACCCCTACCACTCCCACACCTGAACCCACCCCCACCTCTCCCACACCTGAACCCCCACCCGTACCTCTCCCACACCTGAACCCACCCCAACTGTCCCACACCTGAACCCCCAACCCTACCTCTCCCACACCTGGACCCACCTGTACCTCTCCCACACCTGAACCCACCCCCAACTCTCCCACACCTGAACACCCCACCAACTCTGCCACACCTGAAACCCCCCCCCCCCACTCTCCCACACCTGAACCACCACCCCTACCTCTCCCACACCTGAACCCACCCCTACCTCTCCCCCACCTCTCAAACACCTGAACCTACCCCCACCTCCACCTCTCCCACATCTGAACCCACCCGCCAACTCTCCCACACCTGAAAACCCCCCTCATTCCTCCCCCACACCTAACCCTCCCCTTCCCACACCTGAAAACCCCCCTCACTCCTCCTCCACACCTAACCCTCCCCTTCCCACACCTGAAAACCCTCCTCACTCCTCCCCCACACCTTATGCCTCCCCTTCCCACCTCTCTCTCTCTCTCTCTCTCTCTCTCTCTCTCTCTCTCTCTCTCTCTATGATCCAATAGACTGGAACAAATCAGCGGAAAACATCAGTAAAATAATTGAAGAAATTCCAAAGAAGATCCAAGTGATAAAGAGACTTATAAAGAAAGTATACATCAATCAACACATCCCATTAAAGAACAATAACAAGTCCAATATGGTGAATATGCTGATTGATGCATTGGGAAAAAGAATGCCAAAATGGTGTAATACATGTAAGATATGGTATTCCATTAATAATCCTCAACAACTGATTAGAAAATGTAATGCCTGTCATGTTCCAACACACCCCACATGAGCTGAAATACAGCAAAAAATAAAAAATAGAGACACAAAGGTATTCTGCTCAACATGCTTAGTCTGGATAGAAAATATAATTAAGTCGAGACTAAAGCTGCAAATAGTTGAAGAAGAAGAAGAAGAAGAAGAAGAAGAAGAAGAAGAAGAAGAAGAAGAAGAAGAGAAAAATGAACAGGATATGTGTAAGGATGCAGAGTAAATCATTGATATAACATATGATGCCATCCAACAACATACTTATGAAGAGATAAATTATCAGATGGAAACAAATAATAGACCCAAGAGACTCTACCCGGACTAACATACTTTTAGGGAAGAGCAAGAACAAGAAAAAAAAGAAAAGAAAGATATAGTCTGTAATAGGCTGAAAAGAGGGAATTGCAAATTTGGCAAAAGATGCTACTACAAGCATCCAAAGATATGCCATAATTATGAAATATATGGTAAATGTGCGTATTTAGACGGATATGGAGACGAATGCAGATCTCTCCATCCAAAAATATGCAAAACACTAAAAGAAAGAAAAGGATGCAGTTTCAACAAAAAATGTCGATATATGCATCCTGCAACTATAAATAAGAGTAAGAAAACTCAGCAAACTGAAAAGAAAAACAAAAATGAAACAAAAAAAGAAACAAAAAAGCAGGCCGCGTATATACCGCACTATGCACCAAAAAAAGCCTTTCAACCCAAATCTCCACAAATAGAGCCCAACTACAAAGAATGCATCTATAATGCCATGGGTTGGTGCAGATACGGTGATAATTGCAGGTTTACACACAAAAATAAATATGAAGGAGAAAGAACAAATATTATAGAAAAGTTGGATTTTTTAATGGCAGAATTCCGAGAAATGAAGAAAAAAACATCATATCAGAACAGGAAGGAAGCATGGGAGAATCCATATTACCAATATTAAATAATGGGAATGAAACACAAACCATAATAGTGATGAATGCACAGAGTTTAGTCACGGGTAACTCTAAAAGGAAAATAGAGTTCATAGAAGAACTAACCCAAATTGAAAAAATAGATATATTAAATATAAGTGAAACATGGTATTCCCAAGAGACTGGCAGTGATGACCAGATAAAGGGTTTCCAAACTTATAGATCAGACAGAAAAAATAGGAATCAAGGGGGAACCGCAATATATGGAAGAGACATAAATCAAGGAAAAGTCTGTGAAAAATACAGCAACACAGAATGTGAATTGATTGCGGTAGAATTTGAATTTGAAAAACTAGTGAATATTGTAGTTTACAGACCCCCAAATACTAAGGAGTTTGACATAATAATAGAAAAAATAGATGATATATGTAGAAACCATAAAGACTGGAATATACTCCTATCCGGAGATTTTAACTTTCCTTTCGTGGATTGGAAAGAACGGATAGAAGAAAGTGGTTGTATGTATACAAATAAAAAAGAGAGTAATAGTAGCGCAGAAGATAAGAGGCAATTTGAAAAGCTTCAAGATATGCTGTTAGAACATAATATGTAACAAATAAACCACATTCCAACAAGAAAGGAAAATGTCCTAGATCTAGTATTTGTGAATGAGGTGAATTATGTTAAAGAAATAATAGTGTATAACACGGGAATTTCAGACCACAATGTCATAGAATTGCTAGTTCATTCCAAAGCAAGTGATCGCAGAATTAATAAAAGCACAAAACTTTG
Organism: Palaemon carinicauda; assembly: GCF_036898095.1. Lineage (NCBI taxonomy): Eukaryota > Metazoa > Arthropoda > Malacostraca > Decapoda > Palaemonidae > Palaemon > Palaemon carinicauda. The sequence continues at coordinate 9,066,892 of NC_090737.1, forward strand.
GGAAGGATATGGAAAATATAATTTTTACAGTAAGAATATAAAATGGTCAGAAATAAATGAAGAGCTGAATAAAGAATGGAAAAATGTATTTGTAAGTGATAATATACAGGTAAATACGGACATACTGTACAAAATACTGGAGAAAATTGTTGAAAAATATGTACCGAAAAAAAAACAATAAACAAAAGACATGCATACCAAGAGACAGAAGGATCTTATTTCAGAAAATTAGAAAGTGGAAAAAAAATCTTGCAAAAGAAAAAATGTGTGGAAAATGAGGGAAATAAAATGTAAGATAGAAAATGCAGAACAAAAGATTATACAGTCGAAAGAAAATGAAAAAAGGGACTTAGAAGAAAGGACACTTCAAAATATAAAAAGAAACCCCAAAGTACTTTACTCCTATGCAAAAAAGATGAATAAAGGGAGAATAGAAATAGGCCCTCTAAGAATTGAAGGACGGCTAACGAATGAAAAAAAGGAAATATGCAACATATTAGCAGAAAAATATAAGAGTGAGTTCACGCCAAGAATTGCGAATGAGAATAATGAAACAGAAATGAGAGAAGAAAATGTTGAATATCTAACAGATATAGATATTAACGAAGCAGATATTGTCAAGGCTATAAACGAAATTAAAAATGGATCGGCAACCGGACCAGATGGAGTTCCAGCAATTTAGTTAAAAAAAACTGCAAACACTATCGCGAAGCCACTTGCAATACTGCTAAGACAGAGTGTAGATATGAGCGAGATATATGTTAAACATAAATTAGCTTATATAACCCCTATCTTCAAAAGTGGATCAAGCAATTATAGACCTGTTAGTCTAACATCACATATTATGAAAGTGTATGAGAGGGTAATAAAAAAGAAAATAATGAACCATTAGGTCAAAAATAATTTGTTTAATATGGGTCAACACGGTTTCGTGCCTGGAAAAAGTACACAGACCCAACTGATAGCACACTATGAAAACATATACAAAAATATGATAATTGAAAAAGACACAGATGTGATCTATCTAGATTTTGAAAAAGCCTTTGACAAGGTAGACCATAACATATTGGAGAAAAAAATGAGAAAGCATAATAATGTGGGAAAGATAGGAAAATGGGTAAAAGAATTCCTGCAAAACAGAAAACAGATAGTGGTTGCAAATGACGAAAAATCAGATGAAGCCCAGGTAATATCGGGTGTGCCACAAGGTACGGTATTAGCTGCACTGCTGTTTGTTATGATCTCAGACATAGACTGTGATGTTGAAAACTCCGTAGTGAGAAGTTTCGCCGATGACACAAGAATAAGTAGAGAAATTACTTGTGATAAAGATAGGAACTCACTACAAAGAGATCTAAACAAAATATATGAATAGGCGGAGATAAATAGGATGGTATTTAACTCCGATAAATTCGAATCAATAAATTATGGAAACAGAGAAGGAATGGTGTATGCATACAAGGGACCTAATAATGAGACAATCACAAACAAGGAAGCAATTAAAGACCTTGGTGTAATGTTAAATAGGAATATGTTATGCAACGACCAAATAGCAACACTGTTGGCTAAATGTAAAGCAAAAATGGGAATGTTATTCAGACACTTTAAAACAAGAAAAGCTGAACACATGATTATGCTTTACAAAACTTATGTACGTAGTACACTCGAGTATTGCAATGTGATATGGTACCCACACTACCAAAAGGATATTGCGCAAATAGAGAGTGTACAAAGGTCCTATACTGCTAGAATAGAAGAAGTTAAGGACCTTGACTACTGGGAAAGACTGCAATTTTTAAAACTATACAGTCTAGAAAGGAGAAGAGAACGCTACATGATAATACAAGCATGGAAGCAAATAGAAGGAATTACTGAAAACATCATGGAGCTTAAAATATCAGAAAGAGCAAGCCGAGGTGGATTAATAGTGCCAAAAAATATTCCAGGTAAACTGAGAAAGGCGCACAGGACATTAATCCACTACGCACCAGCATCGATAATGCAGCGACTATTTAATGTGCTGCCAGCTCATCTAGAAACATATCAGGAGTGAGCGTAGATGTGTTTAAGAATAAGCTCGATAAATACCTAAGATGCATCCCAGACCATCCAAGACTGGAAGATGCAAAATACACCGGAAGATGCATTAGCAACTCTCTGGTGGATATACGAGGTGCCTCACACTGAGGGACCTGGGGGAACCCAAACAAAAAATAAGGCAATAAGGTAAGGCTCTCTCTTTGCTTCCGATTATAGTTGATACTCTTTCTCTCCTATCTATATAAATAGTAAAAATTTCAATTGTACATACACTATGTAAAATCAAAAAAAATATTTATGTATATATACTATGATGTATGTTATAAATTGTAAGACGGTAAATGTAAATTTCAAAATAAAAGATAAAAAAAAAAATCTAAGTGTCACTAAAAAATTTGCTGTTCCATAATCGATAAGGAATAATTACTTATTTTTGGTTCATTTTCATTTATTATTATTATTATTGTTATTATTATTATTATTATTATTATTATTATTAATATTATTATTATTATTACCTGCTAAGCTACAACCGAAGTTGGAAAAGCAGGATGCTATAAGCCAAGGGGTTCCAACAGGGAAAATAGGCCAGTGAGGAAAGGAAATAAGGAAAAAATTAAATATTTTAATAGTAAAAAAATTAAAATATTTCCTATGCAAACTATAAAAACTTTAACAAAACAATAGGAAGAGAAATGAGATAGAAAAGTGTGCCCGAGTGTACCATCAAGCAAGAATGTACTCAACGCCTACTAATAGCGTGTACTCTATTCCCGTAATTCTTTCACCCTTCTCTTTTCTTCTGTATTTGAGGTCATCTTACTGTTCCAAGGCATTCTCTGTCTTTTCCTCATTAAAAAGTTTGCTTTTGGGGGAAATTGTGTGTGAATAAACCTGCAGTAAAGAAGTCGGCGGCTCTTTAAACCTGAGGAAAATTATACGTTCTTGTTCTTGTGCAGACTAAAAA
>NC_090737.1:9091800-9099300 GCF_036898095.1 Palaemon carinicauda
CTGACGTACATCTGCATCCACTCCACCATTTGCTGCAACAACAGATCCCAAGTACTTAAACTGATCCACCTCCTCAAGTAACTCTCCATTCAACATGACATTCAACCTTGCACCACCTTCCTTTCTCGTACATCTCATAACCTTACTCTTACCCACATTAACTCTCAACTTCCTTCTCTCACATATATATATAAAATGTGTATAAATACATAGTGTCTATGAACATTAATGAACGTATTCAAATATATAAGTGAATTAACATCCTCATTCCAGTGAAACAATGGGGACATAATCAAATTTACAGTTAACTACAATGGGACCAAGAAAGGAAGTTAATAAGGTGAAAATACGATTAAGTCAGTGGAATAAAACGACATTAGAAAACTGATGGAAAATATATAAAAAAAGTAAAATCTACCATCTTAAAAAGAATGAAACTCAGAATATATTTGTATAAAAAAAAAAAAATTAAGCCAGATATAAGTCTTAGAGGTGCTCCTTCAGTACCTTATATTACACCTGAAAATAGAGTAATTTTTTAGTTAAAATTAATAAAAGTAATAAAAATTAATAAAATAATTCAAGATGAAGAGGTGTAGGAAGCAAGCCAAGGTGTTCGGAAAGTTTATATATATATATATATATATATATATATATATTATATATATATATATATACATATAAACATACATATATACAGAATATATGTAAGTTACCTCACATTAATTAATTGTTTAGTCAATCCAATGATGGAAGTAACATAAAATACATAACCTTAGTATGAAGAGCAGAAATTCCCTATAACATATAATTCTCACATGATATTACTATTTGCTCTTTAGTGAAAATAAGCGAAAATAGAAAACAAATTGTCCACTATGGTCTAAACCTTTATTCAACATTAAAGCAGGGAAAATTGAAGTCAAGTATATTTGGTAAGTCAAAGGGGTTAAACACGGACAACGTAAAGTAACATCAGCTTTGCAACAAAAAACAGCGACTTGGTGCAAAGTTTGGGGTCCAGGTGCAAAAAAAAAAAAAAAAAAAAAAAAAGAGGAGGGGGGTGCCAGACACCATGTTTACGAGACACCAACTTCAGAGGGATGAGGAACATGGATTATATATTATTTTACTTCTTTACTATTATCTCAGGTTAACTTATTGTGAGAATTATGACATATAGATGATATTAAAAGGGTCCTTTTTGGGATTATTTCATTCCAAGAGAAATGAAATACAGAAAGGCAAAAGAAATACAGAAAGGCAGTCTTTAAATAACAAAAAGATTTATGCATTATGAAAAATTTTATCTGTCCTTATTTCCTTTCTTCACCGAGCTATTTTCCTTGTTGCAGCGCCTGGTCTTATGGCTTCCTGCGTTTCCAACTAGGGTTGTAGATTAATAATAATAATAATAATAATAATAATAATAATAATAAAAAGTATAATAACAAAAATCATTATAATAATAATCATAATAATAACATAAAATAATAATAAAGATATAAATAATAATAATAATAAAATAATTATAATAATAATAATAAAGATAATAACAATAATAATAAAAATAATAATAATAATAAAAAAATAATATATAATAATAATAATAATAATAATAATCGCATTCCCGAAGCCCATAAAATACAGCTTAACTTCTATTCTTTGAGGCGAACCTCCAAGGGCAAATACGAACGCCCAAGATACCAGCAATAAATCACGTTAATGACCAACCCGAATTGCTTGCAATTTACGTAATATGGCATAAATTCATAAAGATATATTAGGCTTCACCTATTCTTTGTGGGGTAAAGAATGATAACTTATGGCTGGATATGGGCTAGCCACAGTCGATGCTGTCCGCTTTAATCCGTAACCAGTGACTAGAATGTTAAAGTCTGGTTCTATTGATAATATTAATGACAGACAAAAAATGATTCACAAAATATATATATATATATATATATAATGTGTGTATATATATATATATATGTGTGTGTGTGTGTGTATATATATGTATGTATGTATGTATATATATATATATATATGTGTGTGTATATATATATGTGTGTGTGTATATATATATGTATGTATATATATATATATATATATGTGTGTGTGAATTTATATATATATATATATATATATATGTATATACACACACATATATAAATATATATATATATATATATATATACATATGACAATTTGGCTTCTTCCCGTCCCCCGGGTATGGGGGAAAGGGAGTAGTCATACCCTAGTATGAGGGGGTTTATAGGATAGAAAGAGGGGATGGGAAGGGTTGGATCAGAATGGGGTATGTGTGCATAGAAATCCGATAAACAGACGAGTGGAAGGACTTGTCTGGGGCCTTTGTCCTGCAGTGGACGAGCTACGGCTGATGATATATATATATATATATATATATACATATATATATATATATATATATAAATTCACACACACATATATATATACTGTATATATATACACACATACATACATACATACATATATATATATATATATATATATATTATATATAATAAATATACATGTATATATATAAATATATACATACATGTATATTTATATATATAAATATATATAATATATATACATATAATGTATATATATATATATATATATATATATACATATATATATATATAAATCTATATATATATACTGCATATATATAAATATATATATATATATATATATATAAGGCTAAGGGTTTGTTAAATTTTGTCGAGAGGAAAAGTCCTTTATACATAATGACCCACTTTCATTTAACGTCTCCATAAATTTCACTCATAAATTTTCGAAATCTGTTTATCTAAAGGCTATCTAAGGAAAGCAAAGGAGGGAAAATCTAATATTTTCCCATTTCTTAAATTTATAAAGTTAACTGATCGTTGGAAATAGGTTGTTTACTTACCTTTTACAGCAAGATATTCTTCCAGCGCTTTAAACCTGAAAAAAAAAAAAAATTGCGAGTTGGATCAGGTAAAATTGGAAAAACTTCTAAATAGTTCAAAGTTTTGTATTAAAGAATATCATTTGGATTTCATTCTAGTATTATTAAATACATTTCTTTTTTTTTTTTTTCATTCTGAAGCAATAACTGGTTTCTGATTACAAAGACATTCTAAAAAAAAAAGGTGAAAATTTTTAGGTAGTTCAAAGTTTTGTATTAAATATATCATCTGGATTTCATCCTATCATTATTAAATACATTTTTTTATTTGAACCAATAACTGGTTTCTAATTACAAAGACATTCTTATAAAAAGGCGAAAAAATTTAAGTAATTCAAAGTTTTGTATTAAGTATATCATTTGGATTTCATTCTAGCATTGTCAAATAAATTTCTTTTTACATTTTGGACCAATAATTGGTTTCTGATTACAAAGACATTCTAAAGAGAAGTGTGAAAAATTTTAAATAGCTCAAATTTTTGTATTAAAGAATATCATTTGGTTTTCATCCTAGCATTATTAAAACTCTGTTTTCATTCTAAACCAAAAACAGGTTTCTAATTGCAAAGACATTCATAAAACGGGGGGAAACGTTTTAAGTAGTTCATAGTTTTGCATTTAAGAATATAATTTTTTTTTCATACTAGCATTATTAAGTACATTTTTTTCTGTTATTCTGAACCAATAATTGGTTTCCAATTCAAAATTTTGTATTAAAGAATATCATTTGAATTTCATACTAGCATTACTAAATGCATTTCTTTTTTTTATTCTGAACCAATAATTGGTTTCTAATTCAAAATTTTGTATTAAAAGATATCATTAGGATTTTATCCTAGCATTATTAAATACATTTCTTATTTTTCATTCTGAACCAATAACGGGTTTCTCATTACAGAGATATTCTAATAAAAGGGTGATCAAAAAATATATCCAATATATCTTGCTTGAGGATACACTCGGGCACACTATTCTGTCTTATTTATCTTTCCCTTGTTTTGTTAAAGTTTTCATAGTTTCTATAGGATATATTCATTATAATGTCACTATTTTAAAATATTTTTTTTTTATTATTTCCTTTCCTCACTGAGCTATTTTCCCTGTTGGAGCCCTTAGGCTTATAGCATTCTGCTTTTCCAACTAGGGTTGTAGCTTAGCAATTAATAATAATAATAATAATAATAATAATAATAATACCTTTATTGCAGTAATCTGTTATATAACGAGCTGAAAATATAAACCTGAATTTCCCTTCGTATTACATTACTAAGAAACTCGAGAGGGTAAAACATAGCCAAGGAGACGGTTGTATAAAGACAGAGCACCTTGGAAATGGTCAAGTTACTCGTGCCACTTAGCAAAAGCTTTTTACTTTCTCACTCGAGACTTCCTATAAAGTTTCTCATAAGGAGAAATGAGGAGGAGAGATTTGGAGGAGGCTGAAATGTCTGTATTCAGTGGAAAAGTAGCTGCTGTATGGGTTCGTCCTGGAATTTTTCAGCGTAGTCAAACGGTCAAATTCCCTTATACAATAAACTTTCAACGTTGAATGAATTGAATAATCCCGGATAACTTTGGAAGGTCCTCCTATCATAACGATTGTTTTATCGAGTTATATATATATATATATATATATATATTATATATATGTTATATATATTACATATATATTAATTTATATATATACATATATATATGTATACTATATATACATATATATATTATATATATTATATATATACATATTATATATATATATGTATATCATATATATAAACATATTTATATTATATATATATATATATAATATATATATATATATATATATATATATATTCATATATATAATATATGTATATATATATATAATTTATATTATATATAATATATGTATATATATATTATATAATATATATATACATAATGCATATATATTATATATATTATATATATTATACATAATATATATAATATATATGCATATATATATATATATTATATATATGATATATATAAATATATACATATATATTATATATATATATATATATATATATATGACCAGCGCCCAAGCCCCCTCCCCACCCATAATAAAAAACACAGCAAGCTTTTGAACATATGTTCAGTTTTTCAATAATGACCAATCAAGATAAAAATCTAAAATTCTAGAGACCTTTCTCCCATTGGCAGCGTGACCTTATGTATATTGAGGTTATCACTTGCCGTTGATAATAGTTATTTCTCAACTAGTGTATGGGACCCGTCAAAAAGGACGGCTAAATATTTAGAAAGTCATGCATGCATGCATGCACACACACACGCACACGTACTCCCCTCTCACCAGGATATAAATACTTCCTCTCCTCCCTTTCCAGGGCCGGAAAAAGCATTTATATATATATATATATATATATATACATATATATATATATATATATATATACTGTATAAATATTTATATATATATATATATATATATATATTCTATTTACCAAGGGACTTCCCCCCAATTCTGGCGGGTAGTCGACATGAAACAAAGGAACAAAAGGGGACCCTTCCTTTCTCCGCTCTTCCCAGCCTGACGAGGGATTCAGCCGAATTTGGCTGGTACTGCTAGGGTGCCACATCCCACCCTCCCCCGTTATCCACCACAAATGAGGTTTCATATGATGAATCCCCTACTATAATACTGCTACCTCAACAGTCACAAGGCGACAGGAGGAAGCAGCAGGGCCTATATATCCAGACAATTGCTCTGTTATTGTACAGGAGAGCATTAAAAGACAACTCATAGCTCCGTGGTGCCTTTTAGTACCTCAAATACATCAATGAAAAGCAATACTTTAGAGTCATATTCCTATCGGCATTTACACCGGGTTCAAGGTCTCCTTTCCTATACAGACGTTCACCTAAAACGAATAATGACAAACCAGAGTAGAGACGAACACAGCTATCCTTAATCTCACAAATAGTGACTCTCTCTCTCTCTCTCTCTCTCTCTCTCTCTCTCTTCGGCGTCAATGACCTTAGGTCAGAATGCCAGAAAACCTCAAATCAATCTCTCTCTCTCTCTCTCTCTCTCTCCTCTCTCTCTCTCTCTCAAGCTTAAAGTTGAAAGTATCCCATAGTACATTAGTATTATTACACAAAAGGCGTAAATCCGCATGCAAAACGATACTATTGCCAAATAGAAAATTTCGCACATCTTACAATGCTTTGCACGAATGAAATTTGGTTTCAAAAAGTGTGACAACGTAGCACTTCAGCAAAATTTAAATTGAATTGTACAAAATAAGCGAGTGACCCAGACTAATTTTCATGGCCACGTTCATTTAGATAATCTTTTAGTCTTTATTTACAATAAACGATATCAGCGTCAATGACCTTAGATGTCAGGATGCCAGAAAACTTCAAATCAATCAATCAATCAATCTTTTCGGATGTTAATGGAAGTTTGCTTAGATACGCGTAAAGAACTAATCAAATAATTTATTATTTGTACTTCAAATTAACAAAACATTATATTCGTTTATTCGAGCTCTATTTTAAATCTTTCAGCATTCATTCACAGGTTTTAAAGAAATAAGGGAATGTTTAAAATACTTCTTGTTTTCCAAAAAAAACACGAACGCATCGTACCCAAAACTTTGCAAGATTTTCTTTTGATTAAAAAAAAAAAATGAAAACCCAACCAAGGCCCTGATCCCCAATTTCCACCAAATAACGATTGATTAAAGCAGTATATGTTCTTTTAAAAAAGGTGTTATTATTAGGTTCTTGGATGTCTTAATTTTTCTCTTCATCTTTTTTAACAATCAAAATATCCTTTGGAACAAAAAGACAGAAAATTGTAAATATTGAGAAATGGAAAGAGAGAAAATTTTGAAGAATATGAGCAGAAACAAAAAATGAAAAATACACGACAAAAATTCCAACAACAATGGCAACAAAGAGATCCACTGCAACCATTTTGATGTGTGCATAAAACCTAGCATATTTTCAGAGAGGGTTTCCCTCCACATACATGTCTTTCAAGGTGAACCTCCCTTGCCTATAATACTCAAGAAAAGGAGTTATGAAAGTCATCATATATACAGACATACATAATGGTAGAAGCGTACCTACATAAAAACGGATGGGAATACCCTCCCCCCCCCCCACAAAAAAAAGAAAAAAAAAAAAAACCAATCTCGTTCTCTATTAAGTTGAAAATCTAGTAAAATCCCTCAGATTTTGGCCCTTATTCTGAACACCTATTGAGGAAGATTCGTTAAAAACAGTTATGTTTAACCCAAATCCCCAATAATGCTCTTCTATGAGAAGGACACTCCCAAATCAAACCATTGTTCTCTAGTATTAGGTATTGCCATAGCCTCTGTACAATGGTTTTCCACTGTCTTGGGTTAGAGTTCTCTTGCTTGAGGGTACACTCCCGCACACTATTCTATCTAATTTCTCTTCCTCTTGTTTTGTGAAAGTTTTTATAGCTTATAAAGGAAATATTTATTTTAATGTTATTT
>NC_090737.1:9109300-9124300 GCF_036898095.1 Palaemon carinicauda
TCTCTTTAAGAGTTTTTAACCTTAAAATATAACTAGAGCGAAATGTATGAGGTATCATCGCGTGACGGAATATGGCCAGAAAACTATAATGGAAGAGGACAGGAAGGAATAGGGAATGGGAAATAATACATAAAACATGAAATATGGAAAACGTGTCCATAAAAAGGAATAAAAAAGCGAGCACAAAGTGGCCGCAGTAAAACCAACACAGGTATCCACTTTCACCGTTTAGATGAGAACGTAAATTCCAACATATTTTCAAGAAGCTTTTTACATCTAAATATGTGGCTTTTTAGGTTGGTTTCCACAGCATATAAAATATCCGATAAAAGTCTAACATCAATCGGGACAAATATACACAGACGTATGTACAGAAACATACACAAAAGGGGAGGAGTCTATTTTAGAACTTAAGTAAAAGGAAAAAAATATACTGGGAAAAAAAAAATTTCTAATATTTAGGTAAAAACCAACAGCATCTAAAATATCCGATAAAAGTCTAACATCAATCGGGACAAATATACACAGACGTATGTACAGAAACAGACACAAAGGGGAGGAGTCTATTTTAGAACTTAGGTAAAAGAACAAAAAAATATAATGGGGAAAAACCATTTTTCTAATATTTAGGTAAGTGGTGAGCTTTATGTTATGAATAACTGGAGGCAAAACATAACTCAACCTTACAGGGTTAAAATGCAAATATACCTGTTTATATTTATTCTTTTGCTGTTAACACTGTGGTGGTAATCTTATATCTTCATCTATATCTACAAACTTTCTTTTTGCAACCGTCTTTTTGGTATACTTAAATATTTTATATCTAATATTAGATTATTACTATTTTTGCAAACCTTTATTTTGCAACTGTGTTTTCGGTATTCTTAAATGTTTTATATCTAATACTAGATTATTAGATCCTTCTCTCTGGTTACGATTCATTTTCCCTTTGCTTACGCATACACCGAATATTCTGGCCTATTCTTTACATATTCTCCTCTGTCATTATAAACCTGACAACACTGAGATTACCAAACAATTCTTCTTCACCGGGGTTACTGTACTGTAATTGTTCAGTGGCCACTTTCCTCTTGGTAAGGATGGAAGAGCCTCTTTAGCTATGGTAAGCAGCTCTTCTAGGAGAAGGACATTCCAAAATCAAACCATTGTTCTCTAGTCTTGGGTAGTGCCATAGCCTCTGTACCATGGTCTTCCACTGTCTTGGGTTAGAGTTCTCTTGCTTGATGGTACACTCGGGGATACTATCGTATCTAATTCCTCTTCCTCTTGTTTTGTAGCTTAGCAAGTAATAATAATAAATAATAATAATAATATAAGAGTTGTCCCGTCAAACCATTTCCCTTCCCGGTGGTGAATAATTTAATGGTTCCAGTGCCAGGTAGTCGGACCAAACTTTCATAAATCAAATTAAATCAAATCAGAATTTCCTGTCACTTTCTCTTTAATCATTCAGTGGGTGAATTTCACTGATGTGCAACATTAATTTTAGTTTATATAACATTTCAGTCTTCGGTAATGAAGTAAAATACGTTCTGAATCATTTCGAAATTACGACGTTCTATAAATTCTTGCTTCTTCTTCCCCCAAACCAATGTAATTCACGACTAGGTAAAACAATAGGCTCCTTTTGCCAAACCAAATATTCTTCGATATCTGCTAAAAAATTAATGTAAAAAAAAAATTGGCAGTAACTTGTCTGAACCTCATATTGTGTGTGTATGTATGTATGTATGTATGTATGTATAGATAGATAGATAAGAGATCTATTTATACATAAAAACACACACGCACACACACATACACACACACACACATATATATATATATATATATATATAAATATATATATACATATATATACATATATACTATATACATACATATATGTATATATATACATATATACAGTATATACATATACATACCCATATATATATATATATATATATATATGTACTGTATATATATACACATATACATATATATATATATATATATATATATATATATATATATATAGATAGATAGATAGATAGATAGATATAGGTAAGGATGTGTCAGCAGTCCCCGTGGACCTGTAATAACATAATGGAGTGCGTAAGATTGCAGTGCTAAAATAATTTGCTTGTGGCCGAAATTTATGATCTGCAGTGATTATCTTAATTGGAAGTTGAAAATTAAAGTTAGGTGAACCACGCACATATACATACAGTATGAATACTGTGTGTGTGTATATATGTATATGTGTGTGTATATATATATATATATATATATATATATATATATATATATATATATATATATATATATATATATACATATATATATATATATATATATATAGTATATACACACATATATAATTCTAATTATAATAATCATAGTAATAATAACAATTTAATAATGATAACTTTAATTTTGTATTGCGGGGTTTCTGAGGCCAGAGAAGTTTTATATTTTTCACAGTATGATTATTGCTTGTTAAAAATAGCCATTTTTAGGTCTCAAATGAATAAAGTAAATTGCGTTATAATTTTAATAACTTCAATAATAATAATCTTAATAATTATAATAATTGAAATAGCTGTTGATATCTCAGTAAGGCTGTTGATATGTCAGTAGGTAGACCTATAGGCTCCCCCAAATCCCCCATCATTAGCTCACAAGGACGGTGAGGTTACAGACACTACAAGAAACTAAGGAGCTTGAGCGACGCTAGGCAGGGACGTTTCCGATAGTCAGAGCTTCTCAGTGTATTCTTTTCGAAAACATAAAATAGCCTACGTGGAGACAACACCATTCAATGTGAACTAAATTACTTAAAATTCAATACTATAGTCAATTCTTTTTAGTGAGGCAGATTTGCACCGTCTCGCAGGGGTGCCCTTTCAGCTCGGAAAAGTTTCCTGATCGCTGATTGGTTAGAATTATCTTGTCCAACCAATCAGCGATCAGGAAACTTTTCCGAGCTAAAAGGGCACCCTTGGGAGTCGGTGCAAATCTGCCTCACTAAAAAGAATTGACTATAGTAATAACCTAATTTCTGTGTAGTATCGTATAAAAGTTTATAACTTACATCCCATGCGACACAACTTTAATATCAATTAGATCAAATTTGATACGAATATGGTTTGTGTCTTCATATACAATTTGCATATGAGTCCGTCGAACAAAAATAAAATATGAATTATACTTCTATTGATGAACGCCTGCATTGTAAGACACAAAATACAAATACTTCATTCTCATTTGAAACATCCAAATTATAGAAGCCTTTATTACCTTTTATTTCAGTTCTTTTTCAAATCCTTCTCTATCTACATCAGACCATTTTATTAATTCAACTGGGGCTTTTATTTAAAATATACTCTTTTTGCGTACTAACACATGAAACATTGCAATTTCTTTTGAAAACTGGGTCACTTCAAGATGTTCTTTATAATTCCTAGTTCAAAGGTTCAAAGGCCGCTCATGAATGGCAGAGGCAAGGGACAGTGACATTGCCCTATCGAGTAGGACAATGCTATGGAGATTGACCATACAGACATATGATTAAGCGCCCAAGTCCTCTCTCCATTCAAGCTAGGAACAAGGAGGGACAGGCAATGGCTGCTGATGACTCAGCAGATAGACCTATAGGCTCCCCCAAACCCCACATCAAATAAACTAACAAGTCTGAGAGGGACACGAACAGCAGTCTGACGTTCACCAGTCAGGGACATCACCACATTCTTTATTCAATTCAAGATTAAATTCTACATCCACGGTTAACTACCTTCTATTGCTACCATTTCGGTAGTTTCCCTTAAATTATCCTTCATAAATATCATAAGCCATTTCCTAAACCTTTCAGTTTATCTTTATTTCATCACCAGAAAAAAAAAAAAACATTGGCAGAAAGATGACTGTAAACCATCGATTATTGGAAAATAAATTCGGAGCCAAATATCAAATGTCATCGGAAAAACGTTCTGAAATAAAATAGTGAAATGTGGATAGAAACGACGGGTTCTTTTCTATGTCTTTTAAATTTTAAATCAAATAAAGACTATCTATCACAATAAATGTTTCTTTTTCACGATACCAAATCAAACATCAATGATTCGGTCGAACAAAGGATTAGTCAGATGCGTCCAGGACTGTTATTTGTAGCGTTAAAAAGAAATTGAATTCCGAGACAGTTCAATTATCAAATTCATCTTCGCTCAAGGGGTTTACTACTGCGCTGTAATTGTTCAGTGGCTACTTACCCCTTGGTAAGAGTAGAAGAGACTCTCTATCTATGCTAAGTAGCTCTTCTAGGAGAAGGACACTCCAAAATCAAACCGTTGTTCTCTGGTACAAACATACCAATTAGCTACGATGGTGAAGATGGGTTGATTTCAATATATATATATATATATATATATATATATATATATATATATATAACTGAATTCGACAAGTAAAAATACAGAAGAATTGTCATTGTCTTCTGTCTTTCTTCGTGGCTAAGTGCTATGTCACTGTTCATGCCTGCTTCCTGCACCAGGGCTAGATTTCCGGCCGGTCATAAGCTGTTGTCTTTGAATGGTTCCGCCTTGGGACTCTGATCCCGAGGTAGGTAAGAGAATCTAGACATTGAAGTATTGAAACATATGGTTTATTTGAATATGAAAAACACGTCTAGATGTGCAAAATCTATCATACATATATATATATATATATATATATATATATATGAACATATATCACAAGCACACGTGATTTTAATTAATGTAAATATCACCCACGAATGGCATTTAATACCGAATTCTATCTTGGGAATATATATCCACTTGGAATTCATTTTATGGTAACAGCTTCTGGCCGGGTGGGGATTCGAACCACCACCTGTTCGGCTAGAGACTATGCCTGCAGTGACCATACCGACTCAGCTATCAAGAGAGACTAAAAGTTTATGACAAGTTCCCCTACATATTCCTGTCGAACTCAGGAATCTGTTCACAGACTTGAAATAAACCCATCTCCACCATGATAGCTGAATCGTGAGTTTGCAACACGTGGTTATTTTAATGAACATATATCACAAGCACACATAGTCTCTAGCCGAACAGGTGGTGGTTCGAATCCCCACCCAGCCAGAAGCTGTTACCATAAAATGAATTCCAAGTGGATATATATTCCCAAGATAGAATTCGGTATTAAATGCCATTCGTGGGTGATATTTACATTAATTAAAATCACGTGTGCTTGTGATATATGTTCATTAAAATAACCACGTGTTGCAAACTCACGATTCAGCTATCATGGTGGAGATGGGTTTATTTCAAGTCTGTGAACAGATTCCTGAGTTCGACAGGAATATGTAGGGGAACTTGTCATAAACTTTTAGTCTCTCTTGATAGCTGAGTCGGTATGGTCACTGCAGGCATAGTCTCTAGCCGAACAGGTGGTGGTTCGAATCCCCACCCGGCCAGAAGCTGTTACCATAAAATGAATTCCAAGTGGATATATATTCCCAAGATAGAATTCGGTATTAAATGCCATTCGTGGGTGATATTTACATATATATATATATATATATATATATGTATATATATATATATATATATATATATATATATATATATATATATATATATATATATATATATACATAAAAGAGAGAGAGAGAGAGAGAGAGAGAGAGAGAGAGAGAGAGAGAGAGAGAGAGAGATTATTGAACCTTAATCTACGATTGTAGACATCGCAATGACCATAAATATATCTCAAAAATAGATTGTTAATTCCATTAGCAAACTTTTGAATAAAAACAGATATTCAACATACGAAAAAAAAAAAAATCTGTTGTACTGAAAATGCTCCTAAAATGGTTTCGACATCATGAATTCCGTTTATGATGAAAAGCTAAATATCCCGAATACGTCAATCTCTTGCTAATGCCTTTATGGTTGATATGAAACGAAAAAACAGGGCATGAAGTTTACTGATCACACAGTCATAAATATCAATACGCTTTCAGTATTCAATATGAAGAATAAAGTATAAAGTAATTTGATTAAATGGTAATATTAAAGCAAGTATAGTACCGTAAGCAACTGTCAAATCTCTCTCTCTCTCTCTATCTCTCTATCTCTCTCTCTCTCTATCTCTCTATCTCTCTCTCTCTCTCTCTCTCTCTCTCTCTCTCTCTCTCTCTCTCTCTCTCTCTCTCTCTCTCTGCAATCTTCATCACCAATTGAAGTAAGATTTTCACAGGCATTTTAAAGCAAATATAGTACCGTAAGCACTTGTCAAATCTCTCTCTCTCTCTCTCTCTCTCTCTCTCTCTCTCTCTCTCTCTCTCTCTCTCTCTCTCTCTCTATGCAATCTTCATCACCAATTCAAGTAAGATTTTCATAGGCATTTCTATGTCATACCAAGAAAATATGACTGATATGACCGCGTATACAGCTTGGGTGGCAGTAAACTAAATCTTCAAATACAATGAGTATAAACTTGAATCATAAGTTTTTAAGATTTGACACTTGTTGGACCCCCTTGGCTTATAATATTCTGCTTTTCCAACTAGGGTTGTAGCTTAGCAAGTAATAATAATAATAATAATAATAATAATAATAATAATAATAATAATAATAATAATATTTTTCCTGTTGGAGCCCCTGGGCTTATAGCATCCTACATTTCCAACTAGGGTTGTAGCTTAGTAAGTAAGTGAGTAATAATAATAATAATAATAATAATAATAATAATAATAATAATATTTTTCCTGTTGGAGTGCCTGGCCTTATAGCATCCTGCTTTTCCTACTAGGGTTGTAGCTTAGTAAGTAGTAATAATAATAATAATAATAATAATAATAATAATAATAATAATAATAATAATAATAACAATAATAACAACAATAATAATAATAATAATAATAATATTTTTCCTGTTGAAGCCCCTGGGCTTATTGCATCCTGCTTTTCCAACTAGGGTTGTAGCTTAGCAAGTAATAATAATAATAATAATAATAATAATAATAATAATAATAATAATAATATTTTTCCTGTTGGAGCCCCTGGGCTTATTGCATCCTGCTTTTCCAACTAGGGTTGTAGCTTAGCAAGTAATAATAATAATAATAATAATAATAATAATAATAATAATAATATTTTTCCTGTTGGAGCCCCTGGGCTTATAGCATCCTGCTTTTCCAACTAGGGTTGTAGCTTAGCAATTAATAATAATAATAATAATAATAATAATAATAATAATAATAATAATATTTTTCCTGTTGGAGCCCCTGGGCTTATAGCATCCTGCTTTTCCAACTAGGGTTGTAGCTTAGTAAGTAATAATAATAATAATATTAAAACCCGCAAAGAAGTATCTTCCCCAATGATTGTCGTGATCATGCAAGATAAAATTTTCTTAATTAAAACATTAAGGGCCCTTATAATTTACAGCATACATTTAGAAAGCATCAAGATAAACGTAAATAACAATATATTGGCACGATATGGAAATTAAATAGCATTTCATAACAGGTGGAAGATGAATCCTTTTTTTTTAACACGATTGGAAACTAAACTCAATTTTTTCTTAATGAGGCGCATTTGCACCGACTCGCAACGGTGCCCTTTTAGCTCGGAAAAGTTTCTGGCTATCTGATTGGTTACCATTATCTTGTCCAACCAATCAGCGACCAGGAAACTTTTCCGAGCTAAAAGGGGCACCCTTGCGAGTCTGTGCAAATTTGCCTCACTAAAAAGAATTGACTATAGTAATTACAACGATGAAATCTGCATTTTCTTATTCGTTCCTTATTTACAATTTCATGTTTTTCATTTATATAAGTGAATGTTAAAACACGAAATTGTGAATAATAAGGAATTTGTAATTAGGCCAGATAATTACAAATTCCTTATTATTTATAATTTCATGTTTTTCATTTATATAAGTGAATGTTAAAACACGAAATTGAACATAATAAGAAATTTGTAATTATGCCAGATAATCACAAATTCCTTATTATCTACAATTTATGTTTTAATATTCACTTATATAAAGACAAAAAGAGAAACACACCATACAGTACAAAATTTCAGTCAATTTTTATACGAAAACATCCTAAGCATAAATAAAACCATACCAAAAGTAGATATAACCTCTATGACCACTAATTCAACACTAATTCTTTTTACAGATTCCTATAATGTTACAGAATAAAAAAAAGTACTAATGTATACCCTGGATATTCCATTGTCAAGTCTAATTCTATTATTCAGTGGCCACTTTCCTCTTGGTAAGGGTAGAAGGGACTCTTTAGCTATGGTAAGCAGCTCTTCTAGGAGAAGGACACTCCAAAATCAAAGCATTGTTCTCTAGTCTTTGGTAGAGTCATCGCCTCTGTACCATGGTCTTCCACTGTCTTGAGTTAGAGTTCTCATGCTTGAGGGTACACTCGGGCACACTATTCTATCTTAATTTTCTTAGTCTTATTTTGTTAAAGTTTTTATTGTTTATATAGATTTTTTTTTCTAGTGTTACTGTTCTTAAAATATTTTATTTGTCCTTGTTTCCTTTCCTCACTGGGCTACTTTCCCTGTTGGAGCACCTGGGCTTATAGCATTCTGCTTTTTCGACTAGGGTTGTAGCTTAGCAATTAATAATAATAATAATAATAATAATAATAATAATAATAATAATACTCAATTTCTTTATTGAGGCGCATTTGCACCGACTCGCTGGGGCACCCTTTTAGCTCGGAAAGGTTTCTTACTAGCTAATTGGTTAGAATTATTCTGTTCAACCAATCAGCTAGTAGGAAACTTTTCTGAGCTAAAAGGGCACCCATGCGAGTAAGTGCAATTGCGCCTCATTAAAAAAATTTAGTATAGTATTTAATTACGCTGCTTTCAAACAAGAACAATGTTTATAATTCAAACATCAAATAAATACATCAATAATCATCATACATTTGACAATCTACTATCAAATGCTTTTAGAAGAGAGAGAGAGAGAGAGAGAGAGAGAGAGAGAGAGAGAGAGAGAGAGAGAGAGAGAGAGATTTTCCGTAGGTACACATCAAATCTGTTTCGATTGTTTAGCTCCGAGAATGAAAACACGTTAAAAATTTCTTCATCGGAATTGTTTCTATTATTATTATCATTAACAGCCAAGCTACAACCCTGGTTGGAAGAAAAGAGTGCTGGAAGCACAAGGGCTCCAACAGAGATTAGCCCAGTGAGAACATGAAATGAGGGAATGGCAATTAAAACTATATTATTATTATGATTATTATTATTATTATTATTATTATTAATTGCTAAGCTACGACCCTAGTTGGAAAAGCAGACTGCTATAAGCCCAGGGGCTCCAACAGGAAAATACCCCAGTGAGGAAACTATGAAAACTTTAACAAAATAAGAGGAAGAGAAATCAGATAGAATAGTGTGCCCGAGTGTACCCTCAAGCAAGAGAACTCTAACCCAAGACAGTGGCAGACCATGGTACAGAGGCTATGGCACTGCCCAAGACTAGAGAACAATGGTTTGATTTTGGAGTGTCCTTCTCCTAGAAGAGCTGCTTACCATAACTAAAGAGTCCCTTCTACCCTTACCAAGAGGAAAGTGGCCACTGAACCATTACAGTGCAGTAACCCCTTCGGTAAAGAAGAATTGTTTGGTAGTCTCAAGTTTGTCAGGTGTGTGAGGACAGAGGAGATTATGTAAGAATATGCCAGGCTATTCAGTGTGTGTGTGGGCGAAGGGAAAATGAACCGTAACCAGAGAGATGGATCCAAAGTAGTATTGTCTGGCCAGTCAAAGGACCCCATAACTCTCTAGCAGTAGTATCTCAACGGGTGGCTGGTGCCCTGGCCAACCTACTACCTACAATAGTAATGAATAGAAGTTATAGAATTACGTTGAATTAGAACAGTCATCTCTTTATTTCCTTTATCTATAGTTCTATACGATCATAGATGCTTCGTTTAAATTATTTTTCTGTATGTATGGAATATTTACATTATAGTTTAAAGTAACTAGGTTAATAATTATAATTTGTTTATAATGTCAAAGTCATAAAAAAAATTCAAAACAGCTTTATCATAATTTTTTTTAGCAAAGCAACTCTATTGTATCTGGGATTATAGAAAGATAATTTGAAGAATCAATTTAACAAATCTCTCTGAGCCATATTTCTTATTTAGGAGTATCGATAATGCCTTTTTATTGGATAAATTTTACACACACACAAGGCTGTGGTGGCCGAGGTGGTAATGTCCCTGACTAATGAACGCCAGACTGGGGGTTCGAGTCCCTCTCAAACTTGTTAGTTTCTTTGGTTGCTGCATCCTCACCATTCTTGTGAGCTAAGGACGGGGGGTTTGGGGGGGGGCCTATAGGTCTACCTGCTGAGTCATTAGCAATCATTGCCTGGTCCTCCTTTGTCCTAGCTTGGGTGGAGAGGGGGCTTGGTCGCTTATATACGGTCAGTCTCTATGGCATATCCTGCTTGATAGGGCAATGTCACTGTCCTTTGCCTCAGCCAATAATGAGCGGCCTTTAAACCTTTAAAACCTTTAGTATCTCTTATTCTTGCGCAGATCATTTGAATATATGGTCAGTCTCTATGGCATATCCTGCTTGATAGGGCAATGTCACTGTCCTTTGCCTCAGCCAATAATGAGCGGCCTTTAAACTTTTAAACCTTTAGCATTTCTTATTCTTTTGATTTATCATTGATAAACAAAGATTTATCTGAAAGAAATATCAAAAAGAATCAAAGAGATCCATTTACCATCCTCCTCATCCTTTACACAGATTATCTCGCATGGATTAAACCATGAAGAAAGGCAACGCAGACTCCAACTAAGGCTCTCCTTTGTTAAGATTTCATGAAGTACGCTCTTCGTACTGCCGCTTCCATTCAGAGACCGGGGTCTGTGGTTGACAGTTGCAACGTAACGTTCTCTTTCATTTCATTTGTGGGTTTCATTGAAGAAACCTTTACTCGTGCGACAATGAGTATTTAAATACTGTCTCAAACTTAGAATTAAAAAGTCTGTGTCAGTACAGGTTATTACTTCAAAGCATTTCTGATACGCTGAACTTATATTATTATTACTACTTTTACTACTTGCTAAGCTACAACCCTAGTTGCAGAATGCTATAAGCCCAGGGACTCTAACAGGAAAAATATCCCAGTAAGGAAAGGCACCATGGAAAAATAACATACAGTATTTGAAGAACAGTAACAGTAGTAAATATTTCCTATATAAACTATAAAAACATTAACAAAACAAAAGAAAGAGAAATAAGATAGAATAGTGTGCCAGAGTGTACCCTCAAGCAAGAGAACTCTAACCCAAGACAATGAAAGACCATGGTACATAGGCTATAACTCTACCAAAGACTAGAGAACAATGCTTTGATTTTGGAGTGTCCTCCTCAGCTTACCATAGCTAAGGAGTCTCTTCTACCTTAATATTTACCAACCACCGTCTCTTAACAGTTGTTCTTCTTCCCTCCTTTTCAAAGGTTATTAAACTAAATACACACTATATGATTCCTAACATTCTCTCCTGGTTTTCAAAGGTTATCCCTTTCTACAAATATTCTTTCCACCAAAAACGTTCTTTATATTTTAATACATTCTCATAGCGTTAAGATTCCTATATAATCTTTAAACCACATTCCTCTACCACAGGCAATTATTAATACTATTATGACTTGCTAAGCTACAACCCTAGTTGGAAAAGCAAGATGCTATATACCCAAAGTCTCCAACGAGAAAAATAGCCTACTGAGAAAGGAAATAAGGAACTAAACAAACTACAAGAAAAGTAGTTAACAATTAAAAATATTTTAAGAATAGTAACATTAGAATAAATCTTTCAAATATAAACTATAAAAACTTAAAAAGCAAAACAAAAGGAAAAAAAAATAAGATAAAACAGTGTACCCGATTGCACCCTCAGGCAAGGGAACTCTAGCCCAAGAGTGGAAGATCATGGTACAGAGGCTATGGCACTACCCAAGACTAGAGGACAATGGTTTAAATTTGGAGTGTCTTTCTCCTAGAAGAGCTACTTACCATAGCTAAAGAGTCTCTTCTACCCTTACCAAGAGGAAAGTAGCCACTGAACAATTATACTGCAGTAGTTAACCCCTTGGGTGAATAAGAATTGTTTGGTAATCTTAAGTGTTGACAGGTGTATGAGGACAGAAGAGAACGTGTGAAGAATAGGCCAGCCTATTTTATGTATGTGTAGGCAAGAGGAAAATGAGCCGTAACAAGAGAGAAGGATCCAATTTACTACTGTCTGGAGAGTCAAAGGACCCAATAACTCTCTGGCGGTTTTTTATTTACATGCCCTAGATTTTATCCTATTGATATTTTTATTTCAAAATTCACCATTCTATCGATGACATTCAAACCAGATTTACAAGGACATTGTACCAACCGTGTGTCACACGATCGTACATAGTTCATTTTGCGTATATATTATGCTTGTATCTTCGGTCTTCCCTCGCACTAAAAAGAACCAGAATAAACATATCTGCCTTTCTCATCTGTAACGGTGTCTGTTTTTGAACATGAAATTTCTTGTTGCTTTGAGCTTTTGTATATAAAGGAGTGTGTTCTATAATAAACTCACTCAATTGCTTTCATACTGTCTTTGAGTCACAACCTTCTCTCGGCTCGTCACAACATTCTCTGATATCCCAAAGGCAGTTTTTAACCAGAAAATACTTCCAAAACGAGAGACATTTCTCTATGATTTTAAAATGCTCCTCACCAAACCTACAATTTCCTATATATATGAAATGAAAGCCATCAGCTATTGTTATTCCCCCACGAACCTTCAATCTCTCAATCGATCAATCCTTCCCTGATCGCTGAAGAATATCCCCATACTGAGTATATTTCTCCTTGATATTTCAATCCCATTTCCTCCCTTAGCGGCATTCTTCAATTATATTCGAAGTTCCAATTACTCTCGCATGGGCAATCTTCCTCGACTTTCAAACAACATTCCCCTACCAATGGAATTCTTCCCTCAGTTTAGCAAGCAAACCCTCGCCGGAGAACCTATCAATAACTTCGGAAAATATTCGACTTAATTCAAAGCAATGCAATAGTCATCTCAAAATTATAAAGTCCTAGTAAGAAAGATAAATGATTTACAGAACGTTAAATTAGATAATATATGCATCAAATCTATTATTAAAGCAATTCAATAGTCATCTCAAAATTATAAAGTCCTGGTAAGAAAGATAGATGATTTACAAAACGGTAAATTAGATATACATCAAATTTATTATTATTATTATCATTATTATTGTTATTATTATTATTATTATTATTATTATTATTATTATTATTATTATTATTAATATTATTATTATTATCATCATCATTACTATTATTATCATTATTAGTATTATTAAGCTACAAGCCTAGTAGGAAAAGCAAAATGCTAAATGGCCAGGGGCCACAACCAGGAAAATAGCACAGTGAAGAAAGGAAACAAGGAAAAATAAAATATTTTAAGAACAATAACAGCATTAACATAAATATTTCCTATATAAACTATAAAAACTTTAACAAAACAAGAAGAAGAGAAATTAGATAGAATAGTGTGCCCGAGTGTACCCTCAAGCTATTGAACTCTAATGTATGAGTTTACATTTAAATATAAAGATGATGATACTGAATTAAAATATAGACTAATGTAAATATTGAAAAAAAGGAGACCAGCAGAACCAAACCTAAAGATACACATAAAATTAAATTATGGTGAAAGGCAATGCAAGGGAACTCGATTTCCTACATATTCTCTTTAATAATTCTAAAATGAATACCACCCTCTAAATCATTAACGACAGAGGAGTCCCCTGCTCGTAATTAGATCAGAAAATTCTCTTTGATGAAGCTTGGACACAGAAGATGGAAGATTGATCCCTCGCCAATAAACTGGCACTTGGGATCCTTCAGTAACACATTTCTGTCACATTTGATAGGTAAGGGAAAGGATATAAGCTTAAACCGTCATAGAAATGTCTAAGGTTTCTTCACATTATTCACTTAAAAATTGTTATGCAATATATGAGGGTCCAACACATATGAACTAAAAGGACATAACTCATTTTTCTTGTGAAAATACAAAAACAGATACTATACATTTGGCATAGCAGATACAGACATCATAATTATATATAATTATATATATATATATATATATATATATATATGATAAATTTTGCCCATGTAGACGTGTTTTTCATAGTTAAATAAGCCATATACTTTTTATACACTGATGTCTGGATTCTCTTACCCACCTCGGGATCAGAGCCAGCCCAAGGCTATTGTCATCTGGGGTAAGAGAATGCAGACAATGTATCAAAAAATATATGGCTTATTTGAATATTAAATTTATATATACATATATATACATATATATATACATATATATATATATATATATATATATATATATATACATATATATATATATATATATATATATATATATATATATATATATAGTGCGTGCATGTGTGTCTATGAAAAATTGATAGAATTCGTAGGTATGATTTTAACACCAAAATCAGAAAACACTCCGACTGACTGAAGAGATATGAACAATACATGAAAACGGTTTAATGTGGGTATTTCAGTATGGATTATATATAAAACAGCAGAATTTCGTAAATGGAATGCCAGACAGACATGAATGCTGGTTTACCGGAACAATGGATGTACGGCGGCTGTAATTGACGAACTGTTTATTCGTTTTTGCGCAACAAATAATCATATTATTATTAATAATTGCTACGCTACAACGCTGGTTGGAAAAGCAGGATGCTATAAGCCCAGGGGCCCCAACAGGGAAAATAGCCCAGTGAGGAAAGGAAACAAGGAAAAATAAAATATTTTAAGAATAGTAACAACACTAAAATAAATATTTCATATATAAACTTTAAATAATTTAACAAGAGGAAG
>NC_090737.1:9129300-9150071 GCF_036898095.1 Palaemon carinicauda
ACTTTTTACAGTTTTTATATAAAAGATCTCATTTAATGTTGGTACTGTTCTCTTTTATTACCTTGTTTCCTTTCCTCACTAGGCTATTTTTTCTGATGGAGCCCTTGGGCTAATAGCATCCTGCTGTTCCAACTAGGGTTATAGCTTAGCAAGTAGTAGTAGTAATAATAATAATAATAATAATAATAACAATAGTTGTCTCTCACGTTGGTATGATATAGGACTATTTGTCATTATATGTAATCAATGCTCTCATTCAAAGAATGTAAAAAGCTTGAGAACTGGGAGAATCGTAGCAAGAATAATAAAAATAGAAACGGGTTCATTGAGATACATAGTCACAAAACAAGTGAATTTTGGAGAAGAAAACAACGGCAAAGTGAGATTCAGTGTTGTTCCACCAAGATGAATTCAACAAACCCTCAAATATGGATTAGGCAAAAAGAGGAAAATGAAGCTGTTTGGCACAATATTAAAGGTCTAATGATCCAATAACACTACTTAAGAGCAATTACCCCATATTATTATTATTATTATTATTATTATTATTATTATTATTATTATTATTACTAGCTAAGCTACAACCCTAGTTGGAAAAGCAATATGCTATGTATAGAAAATGATAAAAGAAAAATGCTGTTATAATTATTATTATTATTATTATTATTATTATTATTATTATTACATGCTAAGCTACAACCCTAGTTGGAAAAGCAGGATGCTATATATAGAAAATGATAAAAGAAAAATGCTAACACAAAAAATAACAAGCAAAACTCGTGAAGAATGGAAAATTTGGTTATTATCAAAGAGGGGGGAAAGAGAGAACAAAAGATAATTAAGAACTGTATATTGTGCGTGATCAGAACACCCCCCCTAAACCCCCCCCCCCCACCCCCCCCCCTTCTCCAGAGCACAAACTTCGACAACACCAGATGGAACGAAAACTCATTTCTCTCTTCCGTTACGGATTCAATTACGCGAGCTGTATCAAAGAATTTAATTGGTACTTCAGTGCGAATCAGATCGTTCTGCAGTATGCCCAGGCCATTCAGTTCCTGTGCTAATTATAAACGAGCTTACAACGGACTGACTTTAAGACTACAGTGAAACTGAAAAGGAAGTAACGTGCGAAAGGTCGTTTGTTCCTACACGAAATACAAACCATAGTACTTTAAGTAGGGAGTAAGTTTCCAGCGGGAGCTGAAAAACCGTTAAATAGCTCACACGCAGATCGACCGGGCAACAACTCTGGCCGGGGGCTATTTGACTCAAGGCCATTAGACCTAACTGAATAGCTTAGCGAGCAGTTAAAAAGACAGGTGGGAGCGAGGGCAAGGGGGCCCCCACCCACATCCCACCTGTCAAAATCTATTCACTTACCACACAAGCTCAATATTACGCCTTCTGAACTCCTTGAGATTTCCTACATTGCAAGTAATCTTTCCCACATCATAAATAAATAAGTTGCATCAAACTTTTCTGAGACGTGGATTTATTGAAAATCAACCTTCATATACAGTACATTATTACTAAAAATAAGCTATAACCGTAGTTGGAAAAGCATGATGCTATAAGCCCATGGGCTCTAACAGGGAAAAATAGCCTAGTAAGGGAAGAAAACAAGGATATAAACTACAAGAAAAGTAATAAACAATGAAAATGAAATATTTTTAGAACAGTTACAAAATTAAATTAGATCTTTCATATATAAACTATAAAAACTTCAAAAATAACAAGAGGAAGAGAAATAAGATAGAACAGCATGCCCGAGTGTACCCTCAAGCAAGAGAACTCTAATCTAAGACAATGGAAAGCCATGGTACTGAGGCTATGGCACTACCCAAGACTAGAGAACAATGGTTTGATTTAAGAGTGTCCTTCACCTAGAACAACTGCTTACCATAGGTAAAGGTTTGTGGATAATGAAGCCCCACTCACATAGTCAGGCGAGAACAGATTTTCTTCGAAGCGTTCGACGAACGTGTTCGACAACCAAATACCCCATTCACACGTTCGAACATCACTTCAAACACTTGTCTGTCGAACCGCTTTTGACGAACCGTTTGACTGTGTAAACCACCCTTTAGTCTCCGACGCTGAGAAGTGGAACAATCTTCTTAGTTTGGTGCCAGGGCACATGCCCAAACTCGGAACCTGCCAGAGCATGACCCAAGTTCGAGCTGTTCTCTATACCCTCTCTACTTCATATGTCGAGTGGCACAATTGGATGCTATTGCATCCCATGAGGGCTCTGCGATACTATCTGAAGAAGACCCGACACCACAGATCCGAGTCTCGATGAATATTCTTTAGCACTAGTACAACCAAGATTGAGGTGCCTAGAATACAATCTATTTCAGAATTCATAAGTAGACTGTATTGCATACGCCTCGATTGCTGAGAGTCGAGGTACAAGCCAGGACTGGAATCATGCAGCCAGTCAGGTATTGAAGGTTGGGGTGAGAATACTTCATACCTCTTCACGACCTTTAATCTACAGGAATACCCACAAGTCCGTTGATGCCTTTGTGCTTGGTCTTGTGGTGGCTGCACAAGTAGTTGTGCAACCAGTCCCGCTCCCATGCGGGACGGTAGTATCTCATCTATGGTAACGGCAGGATCCAGAGAAGAATTTCTCTGGGTCCTTGGTACCGGATAGATGTAAGTCTGAAATGCAGGAAGAAAGACTAGCTCTTCTCCATTCTTTCTGACTCTCTCCTAGGGACGAAGTGGTCGAAGCGTTACTCGCTGGATCTGATTTGATACTACACTTCTGAGCCCCATTCTTTAGTTTAGATAGTGTGCTACCAGTAGAGGTTAACACTACATGGCGTTTTTTTTTTACAGAAAACCTTTTTAATTCCAGTTCTCCCCCATCCTTCCTTGATGAGGGGGAGGATGGTGGAATTTATACTAACCCATTGATCATCATACGTCAGTTATATTATGCCGGGCTACTAACCCCCTCGGTAGAAAGGGTCCCTCCTTTAACCGCATACCAATTTTCGTGAATAGGCCAGGCCCTATCAACCTATTCATCACCATTATAAGACGGATAGGATCATCTCATTCGCTCCCATATGGGACCGGATAGATTGGCATTTTCAAAGAAAAAGAACCAACCAGTTCAGTTCTAGGGGGAATTCCGACCTGCCAAACAATGAGTCTCCCTACTTTAAGGGCAATGTTTTGTATTACAAGTAGGAAAAAAAACGGAGTACTTTAGTTTAAACTTCACTCCTCCGGACGCAGGTGGTCATAAATGAAGAGCTTTTCACAGGTGGGGAGGGGCTTGTTCGCCTTCGTTCCCACTGTCATTTAAAGGTTATAGGTGTCTGGTTTCAGTTCTAGTTTCATAGAATAGATGTTCACCAGAACGTCCACCGGGCAAGCCAAAAATCCCCCCACTGCAGTGCCCAACCACAGCAGTGGCCTCCCCAGTAAACAGCTTAAACTTACGGTCCCAGGCAGGGATCGATCTGCTGCCACGTGAACGCTAGGCGAGCACGTTACCACTGTACTTTAAATAATTCAACGGACGTCCAGCTCACGCTGAAAACATATTCCTTACTTAAGGGACTCAGGTTTGCATAGCAAGCATAAATGCAAATTACTTAAAATTTTGGGATTTCTTTAGCTTGGTGTTGATGAATTCCAAAAAATTACCAAAATCAATTTAGCTATTTGAATATAGGGACTATTTTCAACAAGTTTGTTTGGCAGCAAAGAATATATTATTCACATTCTTACATTACTTCTATTTTCGTATTAACTAAATCTTATACACGACACATTATTTTCCCACCCACTCCCAAAATTGAATATAGTACCCTAAACACAACTACTAACACTAGATCTTATATGCTAGGTATCAAAAAAAAATTTAAAAATCTCCGCTACCTAGCTACCTCATCCAGTAATTCCCATATGCTTATCCCTAATATTGAGTATAATCTCATTAACCCGCTACCTTTTTTCAGGCATAATTATTGTGCCATCGTCAGGGGTCATAACCATAAATTTAGTGGAGGTAAAGCCTATCTACCCCAGGGAAACAACTTGAATGTTTTGGGGAGAGTTAAAAACTCTTATATTTGTTTATTTAAATTGTGAAAATTAGTTCCCCGTTCAACGGACTATATATTATCCTCAGCGAGAACTCGTTAAAAAAGTCGACCTTCAATTACTTTAGCTGACTAGCTCAAATTCCTAATAATAGCTTAAATATTAACCAATAGCACAATCTGACCTCAGGATTTAAAAAAAACAACTTAGCTAAGTAGTAACGTTTTACTAGAAACGTTCGTTAATCTACGAAAAATAATAAAAGGTAATTCACAGAGTGATGACAAGGTCAACTTCACATGAGGGTTAAAAAAAAATCTATCGGCATAATATTTGAACAAAACAAGGAAGAAACTACTAGCTCAACATACATATTCTACAAATGAAACTGATATGCACCTTGGAGTCAAGATCGTTGTCATACTTAAAGGTGAAATACTTAACAGTAAGTCGATATTTATCATAAACTTTAATGTTAAAACCAAGGCCATTGTTAAAAGGTCAAAGAAAAATTTAGAATTGGCCATAACAGTTAAACTATACGAGATTGAGATTTCACCTTTATCCACCATTATCCACCAAAGAATGTTGAGATCAACGTCATAATTATAAGACAAAAGGTTAAATAAGCATTCAACCCTCGGCATATCTTTTTAAACTACACTATATAAAAGAGTATATTCAGTATGTATATTTCTTGGCAATGCGCAGGTCAAGGTTAAGTTCAAACTAACAATCTATATATTATATATATATATATATGTACATATATAATTATATATACATACATACATACATATATATATATATATATATATGTGTGTGTGTGTCTTAGAGTATGCAAGTACAAATATGCATCATATATATATATATATATATATATTATATATATATATATGTACATATATAATTATACATACATACATATATATATACATATATAAATATATATATATATAATATATATATATATATATATATATATCTGTGCGTGTCTTAGTGTATTCAAGTACAAATATGCATCATATATATAATATAAATATAATACAATATATATATGTGTGTGTGTATTATGTATATCATTATCAACAATACAAGGATAATATTATATACATGAATAAATATGTCAGTCCGTGTGCAATTACAGGCACTGCAAATAAGAAGAATAAAGTTGAAATAACCAACGATATATCATTTCCACAGATGAGAGCATTACCTTACCAGGGGGTTTACCCTAAGTGTCATATTAATCATACGGTATTTTAAGAAATAATTCATCTGAAAAGGTTATGGAAATATATATATTGATATCATTACTATTCTCTTTTATTCTTTGCCTTTACTGACATTACGAATGACCCAATGTTACGATATTTATCATTCACAATGTACATTTATCTTTTCAAAGATAATAAAAGTCTAGCCCTTTTCCAAATATCCCTTCAGTTATATTACTTGGGAATAAATCATTTACCTTTGTTAGAAATATGAGGATTCTCTCTCTCTCTCTCTCTCTCTCTCTCTCTCTCTCTCTCTCTCTCTCTCCAGTTGGTAATTTGGTTATTTCTAAATGCATGCACCTGTTATTTTCCCTACAGACCCATTTGATAGCCAACTATTTTTATTTTCTTTCTGTTCGTTTCTTCTTTGTTTATAATTGATCTTACTTTCAAAAAATATTTAAACAAAGGTAGAACAACTAGAGAATCAAAAAAAAAAAAAAAAAAAAAGCCATAACTTTGCATGCTTGATGTAATTTTCTAATGGCCTCCTGAATATGAGAGAGAGAGAGAGAGAGAGAGAGAGAGAGAGAGAGAGAGAGAGGAGAGAGAGATTTTTTTTCTTCCGAACATTATAAGCAAAACCTTTCTACTAAATTCACAGGTTATTATACTATTGACGGTAAGGTTTTGTTTCATCAAATTACAAAACAATTCTTCCACGAGGAGTTAAAACTATGTGGATCACTTATTAGTGGTGCAGAACTATCATTCTATTCAGCTTTGAGTACACATAGGAAAAAAGACAGCAAAGGAAAAGCTGATTGTAAGATTTCCTTCCACTTACGAAAATAATTTGACAGTGAACATACACTCGATAAATAGATCTTTAAAACGTGCCAGAAATTTCCCCTATATAATAAAGAGAAACTCCGACTATATATATATATATATATATATATATATAGAATAGATAGATAGATAGATTGATAGATATCTGTGTATATATATATAGATAGATAGATAGATATATGTGTGTATATATATAGATATAAATATATATATATATATATATATATAGATATATATACAGATATAGAGATATAGACATATATATATATATATATATACATATACATATACATCATATATATATATATAAATATATATAAATATATATATATATATATATATACATAAACACACACACACATATATATATATATATATATATATTTATACACATATATATATATGTGTGTGTGTATATATATCGTGTCACACTCAGGGGGGAGAGGAAATAGTCATGCCCTGGTGAGGGGGTACCCTAAGAGGTCTAGTCGTAAACCACACTCTCCTACAAATTGCCGAACCCACGGGTTACAGGTAGGAAAGGGGAAGGGATTGGAAGTGGTTCAATATGTGTGCATATCTATCTAGATATTTAAAGTGGGCCTCATGCCAGAATAAGATCATCTTCATAAGCAGTCAGAGCTAAATGAGTCTAATATCTTTGCTGAATTATGACCATCCGATAAAACTTCATTTATTATAGTAGGGTTAAAATTTGCAATAGAAAACCGTATTACTTCTTGGGATAAGACAATCAGATTGTATTCAAACCTTACTAATTCTGATTTGGTTGAGCTCATAAAATGCAAGGGGGGAAAAAAAACCTTCATAGACTATACCTCTAAGAAAACGCCACGGACGGAATCTATTCAAATCTAATATTTCTAAAATCTTTTGAATAAATGAATAAATTAATTTACATATATATATATATATATATATTATGTGTGTGTGTGTGTGTGTGTGTGTGTGTGTGTATCTTCATCCTCATCGTTATCGTTATCCCTAAATTAAGGGGTCAGATGCCGACATCAAACATGGTTTATAGTTTAGCAAACGGTTCCTCTGATCACATGCCATTGGAATCATCAGCCTAAGCTTTTGGCGGTGAGTGAGCCTTTGACTAAATAATCCAACTGCAGGCAGCAGTTTCCACAGTTATTGGCAGTGAGTCTATCCTTTTGCTAAAGAGCAAGGCTGCGAGGCAGCAGCTGTCCTTTTAGTCGCTTTCTAAGACACACAGGGCGTACTGTGGTAGTTTTTTACAACCCTAACCTTAAGTCAATCAAGGTTTTAACATCATAAGCTTTTTTTTTTTTTGCTTTCATTTGTTGTCAGTTTTCTTTTTAAATTTAATCTGAACCCTCGTTATTTCATTTCATAAATAGCAAACAATGGTTGCATGAGAGAGAGAGAGAGAGAGAGAGAGAGAGAGAGAGAGAGAGGCAAACATTTCAGCTTATCAGCAAACGATTGCAGTTCTTTCTTGTAAACAATTAAAGTTTAATGAATAATGCTTGGCCGACGACTATGATGCTCAAAGTCAATCTCTCTCTCTCTCTCTCTCTCTCTCTCTCTCTCTCTCTCTCTCTCTCGTGTCCTTTATGATATGAAATAATGAGAGTTCCGATTAGTTTCAGGAAAGAAAAATCTAAAACATTCCGAATGAAATGACATTCAGCATGAATGAGATATATAACTCAAGTCGAGTTTCTTCATTTGAAAACAGACACGTATCGAACAATGGAAGGATTCAATTACTATCCGCGTCGTAATTAAGGTTTATGTGAAACATGAACAATGAGTAATGAGTTACCCTTTGACACAAAACACGATTAACAACATCCAATTGCGCCGTTTGACAGGTGATTGACAATTGGAAATCATGGAAAATGGAATCAAGGATAAGTGGCAAAGTGACATTAGACGAAACGAGGCTGCAAAACCTTAGGCATGGGGGTAAATGACCAACCCGGAGCATGTTTGTTCAGGCCAGTGTGGGCGTGCATGGGGGTATTTTTAACTGAAGGTATTCGAACTCATGTCCAGGAGATCGCCAAGTAGGGCGTTTCCAATAAGCTACACAATCTAATTAGTTTCTTACAGTGATTGAGCTATCATATAAAATATTGGTTTGGTTGCAAACCTAAAGTTTTTTTGCCTTCAAGGGCTGTGATGTGACTGTTGAATGCGAGGGGATTTTTTTCCAATCCAACGGTAAAGTAGTTTGATACAAGGAATATATATTTGGAAAAAAAAAATGAAAGACATAGATTAGATTTATCGTTTCCATAGAAAATGGAAGTTTAATTCATAAATGTAATTTAAAATAGAATTTGTAGGGCACCCTATTTTTCAAAGCGTTAATAGGTCAACATATAAATTTCCTAGATAGTCCCCATCTTGTTCAAGTGTAGAATAGATGCTAACGTAAAAGTCTACGGTGATTTGCCGCCTTCCTTAAAAATTATGTTTTAGGAACAGAAATTATAAGGGAGCAAATATTCTAGCAGAAGGGTGAATTTTATGATTCAATATACCGAAGTCCAAGAATAATGGAAGGTTTGGAATAAATTTATGAATTAAGGGCTGGAGAGGAAGGCACTATAAATATAAGCCCAATTAAATACATAAAATGTATCAGGAATTAAATAAAAAAAATTAGGAATTATTTCAAACTGATTATTTTTTTAATACTTTTTGTACTTTTATAGAAGTTAAAATCAAGGCTAGTAACAAATATCGCCATTGGTATTTCAGCTTGATGTTAATTATATGTTTCTTTAAACATGGGATGAAAAACTAACCTCTCTCTCTCTCTCTCTTCTCTCTCTCTCTCTCTCTCTCTCTCCTCAGACTTGTAACAAATATTGCCTTTGGTATTTCAGCTTGATGTTAATTATGTTTCTTTAAACAAGGGATGAAAACTAACGCTCTCCTCACTCTCTCTCTCTCTCTCTCTCTCCTCTCTCCTCTCCTCTCTCTCTCTCTGACTTGTAACAAATATTGCCTTTGGTATTTCAGCTTGATGCTAATTATATGTTTCCTTAAACATGGGATGAAAACTAACACATCCTCTCTCTCCTCTCTCTCTCTCTCTCTCTCTCTCTCTCTCAGACTTGTAAACACATATAGAATTTGGTATTTCAGCTTGATGTTAATTATATGTTTCTTTAAACATGGGAAGAAAAACTAACTCTCCTCTCTCTCTCTCTCTCTCTCTCCCTCTCTCTCTCTCTCTCTCAGACTTGTAACAAATATTGCCTTTGTTATTTCCGTTGATGTTTAATTGCTTCTTTAAACAAGGGATGAAAACTAACGCGCTCTCTCTCTCTCTCTCCTCTCTCTCTCCTCTCATCTCTCCTCTCTCTCTCTCTCGATCTAAAGCTCTTTAATTCTAATCTAATATACACTCGACTTTCCTTTTTCCGTCCCCCGATTTCATAGCCGACGAATTTCTTTCATTTTTCTCCCTCTCATATTAGTTTTTTTTTTCTTTTTTTTTGAATTTTCAATCAAATCTTGGTCGATATTTACCACAAGGGTAGAAAAAAAAATGTGATTTGGTTTGGGGTCATAAAATCGTAGTGAAGAAAAAAAAAATGCATCATAGACTATGCACTCTACGACAAACGCTACAACAGACGAAATTCGTTTTAATATTCATTTTCAGAAAAAAAAAAAAGTAATAACTTTGCGAGGACTGAAGTAATTTCCTCTTGCTTTCAAGCGAAAGGGGATGAGGTGACTAGATAAATACTTATATTTATGAGAGAGAGAGAGAGAGAGAGAGAGAGAGAAAGAGAGGAGAGAGAGAGAGAGAGAGAGAGAGAGGGGGGGGGGGGTTCGACTTTCTCGTTCAACTGTCAGTTACAACTAGGGCTGGAGCATAGTTATTAATAAAAATAATAATAATAATGATATTATTAAAGGGAAAAAAGTAGTTTATATATACATATATATATATATATATATATATAGAGAGAGAGAGAGGAGAGAGGGGAGAGAGAGAGAGAGAGAGAGAATTTGGGGATGTAGTAACATAGTATGGATGAAACAATTACATTAATTAGTGGGGAAAAAATCACTTTAAAAGGTTCACACAATACATAAGAAAATATAAATTCAAATGCATTGTACGTTAACATATAAGAAAAGATAAAGTGGAAGAAACCCATAATTCAATTTGATTTTCCAACTATAAATGGAGCTAAATGAATCTGAGATGCATACTGGTGCTTTAAATAAGCGGCATAAAAAAAATAAAAGAGAGAGAGAGAGACGAGAGAGAGAGAGAGAGAGAGAGAGAGAGCGTTAGTTTTCATCCTATGTTTAAATAAACATATAATTAGCATCAAGCTGAAATACCAAAGGCAATATTTGTTACAAGTCTGAGAGAGAGAGAGAGAGAGAGAGAGAGAGAGAGAGAGAGAGAGTTTTCATCCTATGTTTAAATAAACATATAATTAGCATCAAGATGAAATACCAAAGGCAATATTTGTTACAAGTCTGAGAGAGAGAGAGAGAGAGAGAGAGAGAGAGAGAGAGAGAGAGAGAGAGAGTTTTCATCCTATGTTTAAATAAACATATAATTAGCATCAAGATGAAATACCAAAGGCAATATTTGTTACAAGTCTGAGAGAGAGAGAGAGAGAGAGAGAGAGAGAGAGAGTTTTCATCCTATGTTTAAATAAAACATATAATTAGCATCAAGATGAAATACCAAAGGCAATATTTTGTTACAAGTCTGAGAGAGAGAGAGAGAGAGAGAGAGAGGAGAGAGAGAGAGAGAGTTTTCATCCTATGTTTAAATAAACATATAATTAGCATCAAGATGAAATACCAAAGGCAATATTTGTTACAAGTCTGAGAGAGAGAGAGAGAGAGAGAGAGAGAGAGAGAGAGAGTAAAATTATAAACAACGGAATGAAAGTGTATCTACTAATTATATCGCAAGCCAAATCTAGTTACAGTGGTTTTCTGTAATCGATACATTATTCTAAATCTGTTGATGTAGTAATAAGCAACGATCCTTGCCGAAAAACCTAATTAGACAAACTATAAAATGGATAAAATGTTCACCAGTTTTTACCGTGTCAAAGAGGGTGATATCTTTAGCAAATGTGGCTGGTCCAGGAACTTTTATAAAATAGCAGGTGCAAAAGATGACATCCTCACCATTAGAAAATGTATCTGGTGAGTAATTTATATCAATTACAAGTACCAAAGATGAACTCCTCACCATTAGAAAATATATCTGGTGAGTAATTTATATCAATTACAAGTACCAAAGATGAACTCCTCACCATTAGAAAATATATCTGGTGAGTAATTTATATCAATTACAAGTACCAAAGATGAACTCCTCACCATTAGAAAATGTATTTGGTGAGTAATTTATATCAATTACAAGTACAAAAGATGAACTCCTCACCATTAGCAAATGTATCTGGTGAGTAATTTATATCAATTACAAGTACAAAAGATGAACTCCTCACCATTAGCAAATGTGGCTGGTAAATAATTCATATCAATTACAAGTACAAAAGACGAACTCACCATTAGCAAATATGGCTGGTAAGTAATATATATCGATTACAAATGCAAAAGACGACCTCCTCACCTTCAAGATAGCTTAAAAACATTTGTTTGGACAACGAAAAAGTCTATTGAAATAAACTGTATTTCAGCCATCTCACGTTGTTTTCAGAAAAGGTTGACACCTGACTGGTTTTGCTCAGTTTCAGATATATAACTGAACCAGATGTGGAGCTGTGTATCAATTCTCCGAGGTATCTATGTGCCTGTTTGTAACAGGAGCCGAAAAAAAACAAAAAAACAAAAATTACATCTGAATCCTGTATACACGGCACTGACCTGAAGACTTGGTAAATGTGTTGTCCAGAATTTCATAACTTCCTGCTGAGCACATAAGACCAGGAAAGTCTCGGGCAAAAAAAAGGAAATTCTCACACTAGAAACCATTTCAAAGACGAACTACACTGTTCAAAAAACCGTATTTCTAATCGGAAAATCTCCGTACAATTATACTGTTCTCAGCCGTATTTCAGTACAATACAGACGACCGCAATTTTACACTATTTTGTTATTATCTTCGACGGGTTGGTGACCGTAATATCACTCCTTTACGTCAATATATCCGTTTTTAAAACGGTAAATGTCTGGCAAACAATTATTCCAGGATTTTTACCAATTCTTTACGGCAAATTTCTAGCAGTGTAGAACAGGCCACTCGGTAGAGAGCATACCTTCGCCACCGTCACTTTTAAGAAAACTAATGATGCTGTGGATATTTGTTCCCAAACCACTTCTGTCATCTAAATTGGTCATCGTGGCCCTAAAAAATTTCATTTTCATGCAGTTTGACACTGATTCCTTACATTTTACGATTTGGATTCTAACCAATCATCTCATCGAATTTGATGCATTTTTATAAAGACAAATCGGATGACAATGCCCGCGTAATGAACAAAACAAGCACTTTCTACAAGTTCATTGACCTTTGACCCCCAACTTGCCTACATAGATCGAACAATGATGACTACGATATACAGTATAGGTAGCTATTTCTACACTGCTACATTCTACGCCAGAATAAATTATTCATCTCGTAACAACTGAATGCAAGAAATCAAAATATGGAAACGTGTATATGTTGCTTAAATATTTTGATAAGGTGCTTTAGTTCAGATTATTATTATTATTATTATTATTATTATTATTATTATTATTATTATTACTAGCCAAGCTACAACCCTTTTTTGGAAAAGCAAGATGCTATAAGCCCAAAGGCTCCAACAGGGAAAAATAGCCAAGTGAGGAAAGGAAATAAGGAAATAAATAAACGATGAGAATAAATTAACAATACATCATTCTAAAAACGTAACAGCGTCAAAACAGATATGTCCTATATAAACTATTAACAACATCAAAAACAGATAAATCATATAAACTATAAAAAGACTAGATATTAATGATAATGGTGGTGATGAAAAACAATGATCTTACGATGTAAAACGCTATAGTACAGCGTAATTGGGTGTATTTGTAGTAAAATGTTAACTTAATCCAGTAATCCTCTTTATACAGTAAACAAATGTAAGAGTTACATATTGGTTTAGTCTTATCCTCCTGATTTCTACTCAGAAATTAGAAAAACACCCTTAATTTATAGGTTCAGCGCCTAAACATTATCCAAGGGTAGCATACACTCGGGCACACTATTCTTATTTATCTTCCTCGTGTTCTGTTAAAGTTTTTATAGTTTATAAGGGAATTTATTTTTTTTTAATGTTTTTACTGTTGTTAAAATATTTAATTTTTCTCTGTTTCCTTTCCTCACTTGGCTATTTTCCCTGTTGGAGACCCTGGGCTTATAGCATCCTAGTTTTCCAAGTAGGGTTGTAACATAGCAAATTATAATTATAAATAATGATAATAATAATAATAATAATAATAATAATGATAATAATAATACACGGTCATAATGAAAAAAAACCACGAGGCCCATACACTAAAATTAAAAACTTAATTAAAAAAAAAGGGTACTCACTCGCTCGCGCGCGCGGAAAACAAACTTTGGAAACTTCGGATGAAAAGAAAACTAATTTCTCTCTCTCCACTATGTTGCAATGTAATATCGCCTAATGGAGGAATTCAATTATGCAAGTTGTATCACAGAATTTAATTGGTATTTCGGTGCGAATTAGAGCATTCTGCAGTATGCCCTGACCAATGAGTTCCAACAATAATTCTAAAACTAGCGGAACCCATGTAAATTACACGAAATGATATTTTCAATAGTAATTATCTTGTTCCTATCCTATACAGGTTTGAATAAAATGTCCCCAGATCAATTTTATAATCTAAGTTAGGGAAATTGATAGAACTCAATTTTTTGTCTAATATTTGAAAAAAAAAAGTCAGGTGTTAAAGACGAAATTGGAAAAACTTTATAAGATGTGCTTTGGTTAAGTAATCAAAGTCTAATGTTAATTTGTAAGAGTATACCATGAAATTATTTCCGTTTTCTTTAAAGCGTGAATTTGTAAGAGTATACCATGAAATTATATCCGTTTTCTTTAAAGCGTGAATTTGTAAGAGTATACCATGAAATTATTTCCGTTTTCTTTAAAGCGTGAATTTGTAAGAGTATACCATGAAATTATATCCGTTTTCTTTAAAGCGTGAATTTGTAAGAGTATACCATGAAATTATTTCCGTTTTCTTTAAAGCGTGACAAAATAAATAACACACACGCTATCGTATTACCATATAGATGAGCATACAATGAAAACTTCCAGTATAACATGAACTAAACACCTGCACTAAACAGTATTCGTAATAATAAATTGCTACGTAAAAGTAACACTGAAAAAGAAAAAAAAAAAAAAAGAGGGGGAATCATATCTCAATTCAATAGATGTAAAGTTTTTCTTACTAGGTTTTACGAAATCGAACTGATGATTTCAACAAACCTTTTTGACATTGTCTGAATTTATATGTCTTTAGGCATTTATAATTACACGTAAATTTAACACTACACATTCATCACTGACCACTTCAAATATTAGTCAGCTTTATAAATATCACTAACACAATGAATACTAACATACTCTACTATCATTTTTAGAAAGCACCAAGAAATGGAAATTATCTACACGTTTAAATGGTAAGCGCAAAGTACAATACCTAGGGACATACAGATTTTAAAGACTAATGGACATTGAGAAAAATATAGCCATCGTATAAACATCAACTATATAAGCCTAATATTAACCGTAAATATTTAGATATATTTAGATAGGTATAAACACACACACACAGATTCAACCCTTCCACCTTTCTTAACAACCCCTTCCACCAGGGTATGACTACTCTCTCTCCCAACTACCTGAATGACGTCTGACAAAGCCTTTGAACGTAACCGGACTATACATACATACACACACACACACACACATATATATATATATATATATATACATATATAGGTAGATAGATTAGATAGATAGATAGATAGACATTCTATCATTTAAGTGTTAGCCCATACTCCAGTATCGAACTTCATGCATTTTCATAATTCAAATCATGTGAATATTGTGTTACTGAAAATTTCAAATTTCATAGAGAGTAATGACAATATCTATATACCAAAAACCTATCATTCATCCAGCATTACTTCTTTATTTGCTAGCAATTGGGTATCTCCTGTCAGTTTCACGTCATTTCAAGATTTTTTAAAAATTATAGAAAACTCACGTACTTATGAACCACACGCAAATTCACATTATGATAAACCCACTTTTCCGACATGGCCAGGTTCTAAAAACCAGTTCGTTTGCCCAGGGACTCTGAATTCAAGGTAGACTACGGCTTTGTTTCAGAGGGTAATTTGAATTACCATACAAATTAAAGTATACCTTTTTTTACCCAGACTTTTTTTATATTGAATATTATACAATCTACAAATGACTAAAACGTTAAAATGTATTTAGCTCTTATTACATAACTACTAGCAATCACCCTAATATAAATCTATCTAATCTTTAGAATATTTTATGGTCTTTATTTCAAAGTATTTCTGTTATTATTATTATCATTACTAATATTATTATTATCATTATCATTATTATTATTATCATTATCAATCATTATTTAATTGCTAAGCTACAACCATAGTAGAAAAATCAGAATGCTATAAGCACAGGGGGCTCCAACAGGGAAAATAGCCCATTGAGGAAAGGAAACAAGGAAAAATAAAACATTTAAGAACAGTAACAACATTAAAATAAAAACATTATAAGAACAGTAACAACATTAAAATAAATATCTCTTATATAACTATGAAAAACTTTAACAAACAAGAGGAAGAGACATAAGATAG
Source organism: Palaemon carinicauda (assembly GCF_036898095.1). NCBI lineage: Eukaryota > Metazoa > Arthropoda > Malacostraca > Decapoda > Palaemonidae > Palaemon > Palaemon carinicauda. The sequence continues at coordinate 9,145,348 of NC_090737.1, forward strand.
AATAGTGTGCCCGAGTGTACCCCCAAGACAAGTGGAAGACCATGGTACAGAGGCTATGGCACTTACCCAAGACTAGAGAACGATGGTTTGATTTTGGAGTGTCTTACTCCTAGAAGAGCTGCTATATGGATGCGTTTATTTTATTCATACTTTTAACAGTAATTGCTGGGCTAAATGTTTTCAACTGCATCCGCCAAATAATGCAACATGTGCTTACTGACGTATTTACATTTAGATCGAAACCTAATCATACATGCAAATATTTCAATCAAAAGTTGGCTGTATTTTCAATGGGTTTGTTTCTTTCTCAATTATTTTTGGAGAGAGAGAGAGAGAGAGAGAGAGAGAGAGAGAGAGAGATTGATTTGCGGCTTACTGGCATCCTGACATCTAAGATCATTGACAGAGAGAGAGAGAGAGAGAGAGAGAGAGAGAGAGATTGATTGATTGACTGATTTGCGGTTTACTGGCATCCTGACATCTAAGGTCATTGACGCAGAGAGAGAGAGAGACAGAGAGAGAGAGAGAGAGAGAGAGAGAGAGAGGTTTACTTTTTTCGCTTGGATGTACTGATGGCAGTACACTTGTAACGTTACAACCCTGCATATTTAACACGAACGCAATAAACCAACACACACTTCGTCTTCCTTGAATATCATAAAGGGACTTTATCCATTCTCAGATGTTTCACGAAATCAGTTTCAAAAGACAACATGAGGATATATTTTCTTTTTTTTTTTATTCAAGACTAAGTTTTTCTAAATATCGTCATTTTCACTGGAATTATTTTCCTAGTTTCATGAAATTTATGTCATTACCCTTTAAGCCTAAGACGGTGTTGATCTCATTAACTATAACTATCTACCCTTTTGGACCTTAATCCTGATATCTTGGAATCTAGTGTTGATGGAAGTTACTAATCTTAGAAGACCCCGTTTGAATATGTAAGGAAAATATGACATACGCGGAAGAGAGAGATAGGAGATATAAAAAAGTATGAATGAATTACTGACAGAAAATATGTGAGATTTCAGGACTGGATAATAATGAGGTAGACGGGATAGTGCATGATAGATGAAGCAAATATAAATGGTGAATCATATTAATGTAAGGAGAGAGATACATAGAAGCGGTCAATGAGAGAGCATGTGAACGCCCAGTTACTCCAAGCAAAGTTCTGGCTCTAAACTACGAATGTGTAATGCAGAGCCTCATCAACCTTCCTTTGATGACAGAAGAATATGATCTTACGGCGTATCTTTGCTTTGGACTTCAAGAAGTATCTTTCATCAATGGATACTAATTACAATGGATAAGATCAATTGCAGTAGTGGTATTGCCTGCAAATTTCTATTATTATTATTATTATTATTATTATTATTTTATTATTATTATTATTATTATTATTATTATTATTATTATATTAGCCAAGCTACAACCCTGGTTGGAGGAAAAGCAAGATGCTATAAGCCCAAGGCCTCCAATAGCTCAGTGAGGAAAGGAAACAAGGAAAAATAAAATACTTTAAGAACAGCAACAATATTAAAATAAATATCTCCTATAAAACTATATTTTTTTTTTTAAATGAGGAAGAGAAATAATATAGAACAGTGTACCCAGGTTGTACCCTCAAGAAATAGAACTCTATCCAAAGGCAGTGGAAGACCGTGGTACAGAGACTATGGCACCACCCAACACTCGAGAACATTGGTTTGATTTTAGAGTGTCCTTCTCCTGGTAGATCTGCTTACCATAGCTAAAGAGTCTCTTCTACCCTTACTCAAGCATTACTCAAGCAAGAGAAGTATCTTTCATTAATGGCAACTACTTACAATGAAAAAGATCAATTGCAGTAGAAGTATTGCCTGCAAATTTCTATGCATGAGTTCTCCTTATCAATAGACATTCGTTCCCAATGTTCAGTCCAATTCTAGATAACTAAATATATAAACGTACGGAACCTTTCTGACAGGTGAAACCCTGCAAACATTCAAACGTAACTACAATTCTTTACATACGAACATTAATGTTCAGATTACAGGATAGTTGATGTCTAATTAAATAATTACCGAACTTGTTTACCTCTGATGGACCAAAAAAAAAAAAATAATTAATTCAATTTCGTAAAAAAATCGCATTAAAGATCGAAAACCTAATCTCCGCAGCTTGATGACACCCACGCGTAATTAATTCAGATCCAATTAAATGGCACGCCTATCTATATCAAGTGGCAATTTTGCAGCCAGCTGATTTATATTCGATAAAAATGAAGGCGTTATTTGGAAGTAACACGTGTTAAGCTTCGGCGAATACTGTGATGAGTGACAAATAATGGGATGGAGGAGCGAAGACTTGTGAAAAAAAAAACGATTACGGAAATAGTATATTGCTCTTGTAAACTATTCAAGTCTGACTAATAATTACTATAGGATTGGTTCAAAATCTCTCTCTCTCTCTCTCTCTCCTCTCTCTCTCTCTCTCTCTCTCTCGCGTTATCAGATTCTTCTGACCCGTTTTAAAAATCCTATCAAGCAAAATATCAAGCAACTGATAGTAGTTTTGTTTTCAATTTCCTACGTTTTTCTACCAATGATATATATATATATATATATATATAGTATATCATCACCATCTCCTATGCCTATTGACTCAAAGGTCCTAGGTTAGATTTCACCAGTCGCTTCTATCTTCAGCTTTCAATTCAATACCTCTCATTCACTATCTGCTACTTCACACTTCATAGTCCTCAGTCATGTAGCTACGCCTAGTCTTCCATCTCTTCTAGTGCCTTGTGGAGCCAAGTTGAAAGTTCGGTGAACTAATCTGTCTTGGGGAGTACGAAGAGCATGACTAAACCATTTCCATCTGCCTCTCTCCATAAAGTCATCCACATATGGCACTCGGGTACTCTCTCCTATAGTTTCCTTTCTAATCATATCCTACCATTTAGCTCCCAATATTCTTCAGAGTGCTTTGTTCTCAAATCGACAAAATCTATTGGAGATTGTTTCAATGTCATACCACGACTCATTTCCATACGGTAACACCGATCTCACTAAAACTGACATTTTGCCTTATTTTATATCTAATTTCAGGCCATTTGAATACCAAATTTTACTGAACCTAGCTATTGTCTGATTTTGCTTTTTTCAATTTTTCATTAAACTTGAATTCTAAAGATCCTGTATTAGAGATCAGTTCCTAGATATTTAAATGATTCCACCTCAATTAATCCTTTCTCCTTCCAATGAAATTTTATCTTCCATTGCATATTCTGTTCTCATCATGTCTTTCTTATATTTATCTTGAGCCTAACTTCCTGTGATATTTCATGCATTTTGGTTAAGCAAGCTTTGCAAGTCATGTGGTGTTCTGTTAATAAGGACATCGTCATCAGCATACTCTAGGTCAGCTAATTTTCCTGTTACCAATCCAGTCTAATCCTTCTCCACCATCCCCATGGTGGAGAAGGATTAAACAACATAGGTGACAACACATTCCGTTAGAGTAGTCTATTGTTCACTGGAAATTCCTTTGACAGGACTCCACTAACATTAAATTTTAACTTGCTATGCTCGATGAATAGTTCTAATCAAATTTGCATATTTAAGAGGAATTACACAATAACGCAGGAATCTCCACAAAATTGGCCGGTGCATGATATAAAAGGCTTTTTCATAATCCACAAATGCCATCGAACTATATATATATATATATATATATATATAATATATATATATATATATACTAAATACCTATCAAAACATATATAATTCATAGCTATCAAACTAAATATACATATATCTAATGATATAGGTCCCGGCATAACTGCTTACATCAAATACCGCGCACATGCGCACCACAATGACAAAATAATAATCTGTTATTGATGCCCTTTTCCACATCAATCCCTTATGGGATTTATAATTTCATTTTCTCTTTATCTACATTTTATGAAAATTCTCCGGCCAATCTCTCAATCAACTCAAATCTTTATCAAACCGCAACACTACATATTCTTTTATAACAGAGTACCCTGACACTTGCTAGACTTTTTGCCACGAAATTGTCGTGGCAAGTCGTGACATTTTGTGGCACGAACGGGAAGATAAAAAAAAAAAAAAAAAAAAAAAAAAAAAAAAAAATTACCTCAGTATCACAGCTGACCTGTCCACATTGACACGAACTTTCACGACGAGTTTACTGCATAGTTTGCGCACTTCCCGCATCGTCCCGACGAGTTCACGAACAGTTCGCGCATAGTTCACGACCCGGTCACAAAATTTTGTCATGACCAAAATTTTGAACATTTCAAAATTCTCGTCACAACATGCCACGATGTCATGACGGGTTTACGAACACTTCACGCCAGTTCACGACGAGTTCACGGCCAGTTCACGACTCGAGTCGTGACAATGCGTGCCACAAATTCGTGCAAGTGTCAGCCTGGCTTTATTCGTGTTGCGTCTAATCAAACTCAACTATTTTCTACATTCGGCATCTTGAGTTTTAGGCATTTCATGATTTAGCAAAGTTCACAATATACATATCGATTAAACAATTACTGACAGGTACTTTATTTTGTATAATTAATTTACTACCGCATAGATACCCATTAAAATTAAAACATGGTTTACATTCCTGCATGTTTTATAGATAAGAAAAATTACGTATTTCTTAAAGTGTTGAAATAAAATAATAATTATATCAAATGGGGTGAATGG
>NC_090737.1:9160571-9165571 GCF_036898095.1 Palaemon carinicauda
AAAAAAAAAACACCGCTAAACATATGCATACCCCAATGTGGCCTCTCATATTCACACACGAATATACACTTAGATTCCCATAAACGCCTACTATGTTCATGTATATACCTTAACATACAAACATAACAATAACACTGAAATAATTATGCACATAGTAAGCAAAACAAAAGAAAATAATGTGCAAATAATACCATGAAAATCAGTTAACTTTTCCATTCTAAAAAATGCTCGTGTACATTATATTAGTTTTATCCCTTATATACCCTACATTTTTTAAAAGCCATTTACTAACTGATATAAATGGTTCAAATAAAACAAGGAATTTTTCATACTGCACATTTTATGAAAAAGTCATTACGGTACAGAATATTTAATACGAAAGCAAAAGCGTTCTGGCTTTTTTTTTTTTTATCCCCGTGCAATTATGCATCACTCTTTTAATTTTCTATGCTAGACGTTCCTCGAAGAATTTCTGGCGATAAACAATACAGGGTGTCTCAAAATAATGTATACGCTCCTTGGATTGTTATAACTGGTTCAATTGATTAATATTAACGTGGAAAACAGATTCTTTTCTTTTTAACATTCTCAAATTGCCTTATGTATCCTTACTTTTTCACTGTGCATTGTTTCTCTTCTGTGAATCTGTTTTCCAAGTTAATATCAATAAAATGAACAAGTTGTAACAATCCAAAGAGTGTATGAATTGTTTTGGGACACCCTGTATTATACATCAGATGAAGAATTAAATCATTTGCGACTTCTTCAGAGCAATTAGACGCTTTACATTCCTTAATGATCCAATTCCAGAAGATGGCCAAGTTTAAGGACATTTTCTCAAACTGAAAGTTTAACTCGAATACTGCCAAGACCAAAAGATGTAAAATGTTGCAAAGTAAATTACATTTAAGTCTTTCTCAAAAACTTTATTCATTTTCCAATAAATATATTCTTTAACGTATTCAAATATTTTTGAGGCTCAAATTGCTTCAAAACTTGCATTTGGCTAAATAACTTTATCAAAACAATAACTGCTGAATGAACGTGTAGAATTTGAGTCATATTATTATCAATATTACTAGCTGAGCTACAACCCTAATTGGAAAAGAAGGATGCTATAAGCCCAGGGGCTCCAACAAGGAAAATAACCCAGTGAGGAAAGGAAACATGGAAAAATATAAGATTTTACGAACAGAGCCATACAGAGCCGAAGAGAAGGATTCCAAAATTGCATTAGGAAGTATTTAAAAGAGGCTGAGAAGGAAGATGGAAAAAAGTAAGTGAGAATTGATAAAAGGTAAAAAGCTAAAAGGTGGGTGCAGTCACGAACCAAAGAGAACCAACAAAGAACCTCATCTAATGCCCACAGTGACCACGGTGAGGTGCACTGTTCGCAAAACCAATTCCACGGCCTTTAATCATTATTGTTTAACCTTTATTTTGACCTTAACTTGATTGGGAATACTGCTTTAAATTATATGTTTAATACGTTCGTTTCTCCCTTTGGGATTAAATTAACAAAAGTTGTGTAAATAACATAATACTCCCAGGTACTTGAGAACCTTTTAAATTAACCCTCAAGTAGTATTTCCAGCTAGGATTGTAGCTTAGCTTCAAATAATAATAATAATAACAATAATAATAATAAAAATAATAATAATAATAATAATAATAATAATAATAATAATAAAAATAATAATAATAATAATAATAATAATAATAATGTGAAGCGTGATATAAATAATTGAGGACCACTACCATCATAGAAAATTAAGAAATTGATCTAATCAGCACTAAAACAAGACCTCTCATTATGATTGGTTCTTCTTTTCTTAAAGAAGAAGAAGAAGAAAAAAAAAAAAAAAAAAAAAAAAAAAAAAAAAAAAACTACTATTAAACCAATCACCAAGATTGTGACGAGCCAAGTATAGGTTGCGAGTCAAAGGCGAGATGACTGCAACTGAGTAACTTTATTACAGACACAACGACTATATATACACACTAGCTCCCGGTAAGAAGGTCACAAAATACAATCATGCTATTTCTTGCCAAACCGGCAACCGGTTCTGTTAACAGTTAACAATGAAGTAGGCAGACAGGTTAATACAAGTTACTGTCAGTGCGAGGGGAGAGCGAAGATATAAAGGATAATGTATACACAAAAGAGAAATGTTACTATGTACGATCGTGTGACACACGGTTGGTACAAGATCCATAACGAAGAGAAGCTCCTCAAAAAAAAAAAAAAAAAAAAAAAAAAAAAAAAAAAAAAAAAAAAAAAAAAAAAGGATATGACGATAGTTAATTCAAAAAGTCAACATTCCTAGTCCCAACTGAGAACACTGTCGCGCTGTGCCTCTTTTATAATTCTTTTATGTGTTAAAAGTGAGAATTTTTCCCGCATTGCTCGAATTCAAGGGTCTCCAGGCGGAAGGTTATCCTCACCCTTTTTTTTTTATTCACAGCTTGGACAGAATAGATCAAGTTGGCTCCCGAGAGAGGGATGTGTCGCATACGTGAAATATAAAAACGGCCTGACCACACTGATTTTACCATTTGACTACTTATATTAATGATTGAAAGTCCGTATTCATTCTCTCTCTCTCTCTCTCTCTCTCTCTCTCTCTCTCTCTCTCTCTCTCTCTCTCTCTCTCTCTCTCTCTCTCTCTCTCTCTCTCTCTATATATATATATATATATATATATATATATATATGTATATATATATATATATATATATATATATATATATATATATCTCTATACATTCATATAAATAAATAAATATATAAATATATATAAATATATATCTATAAATATATATATATATATCTATAAATATATATATATATATATATATATATATATATATATATATATATATATATATATATATTACACATGACCTGAATTTCAACGCTTCTGCTTCTTTATCGTCATGATACACAAATAAATTTCGTTCTCTACGCGATCGAGGTCATTTTGCAACGCGTCTATCAATTCTTAGAAACTACCAAACTAACGCATTAATCAACAAAAAAAGGTATATGAAATATATTTCTCATATATCAAGAAGAATAAAAGCGACTGAACATTCTTATTTCTTATCCCTTAAAACCTTATATTACTATCCTCTTCTGTGACGTGCCGGAGAAGCAACTTTTATAACTTTTATTATTATTATTATTATTATTATTATTATTATTATTAGTAGTAGTAGTAGTAGTAGTAGTAGTAGTAGTAGTAGTAGTAGTAGTAGTAGTAGTAGTAGTAGTAGTAGTAGTAGTAGTATCTAAGCTACCACCCTAGTTGGAAAAGCAGATGATTTAAGCCCAGGGGTTCCAACAGGGAAAGTAGCCCAGTGAGGAAAGGAAATAAGGAAAAATAATACATTTTAAGAAGAGTAACAACATTAAAATGATTATCTCCTATATAAACTATAAAAACTTTAAAATAACAATAGGAAGAGAAATAAGATAGAGTAGTGTGCCCGAGTGTACCCTCAAGCAAAAGAACTCTAATCCAAGACAGTGGAAGACCATGGTACAGAGGTTATGGTACTACCCAAGACTAGAGAACAATGGTTTGATTTTGGAGTGTCCTTCTCCTAGAAGAGCTACCTACCATAGCTAAAGAGTCTCTTCTACCCTTGCCAAGAGGAAAGTGACCGCTGAATAATTACAGTGCAATAACCCCTGGGGTGAAGAAGAATTGTTTGGTAATCTGTGTTGTCAGGTGTATGAGGACAGAGGAGAATCTGTAAAGAATAGGCCAAACTATTCGGTGTGTGTGTGTGTGTGTGTAGGCAAAGGGAAGATGAACCGTACCCAGAGAGAGAGAGCCAATGTACTACTGTCTGGCCAGTCAAAGGACCGCATAACTCTCTAGCGGTAGTATCTCAACAGGCGGCTGGTACCCTGGCCAACCTACTACCGGAGAAGCAGCTTTTATAATGATTATTCGATAAATGAAAAAGAAAAAATGAAATAATAATCCCACAGAAAACCTCAAAAAAAGGAAATGGAAAGCTCTTATCAAATTTTTTGCTATTGCCATTAGCGTTATTGTGGAGCTTCTGTTTTATTCTGGAAGACTGGGAAAGTTTAACAATAGGGAGAGTCAGGAATAAAACTTTATACCTCTACATAGTCACTTATTCCATTATGAGGACTTTTTTTTACTCCTTTGAAAAAAAAATAAAGAATATATTTTCTCGGCAAGTCTCTATGGAAACTCTTACTGTTTCCTTAAGGCTGTATGCTTTGAATAGCTTTTCCAACTAGGGTTGTAGCTTGGCTAGTAATAATAATAATAATAATAATAATGATAATAATGATAATAATAATAATAATAATAATGAAGGGAAATCTTCGAAAATCATTTAAAATTTGGTACAAACATAATCTCGTCCATTTATCAATCAACAGTTCCATTATTAAAGTTAAATCTACCTTACGAAAGAGAATAAAAAAATAAAAAAATAAAAATAAAAAAAAGTGAGAAGGATATAGGCAAAAATGTTGATTAAAAAAAAAAGACATGAAACGAAGAGAAACCAAAAAATTAAAAAAAAAAAAAATACAAGGGAAAAGGATATGAGCAATGTTGATTAAAAAAAAAAAAGGACCTGAAACGAAGAGAAAACCGAACAATTAAAAACAAAACAAAAAAACAAGTGAAAAGGATATGAGCAAAAATGTTGATTAAAAAAAAGGACCTGAAACGAAGAGAAAACCGAAAAATAAAAAAAAAAAAAAACAAGTGAAAAGGATATGAGCAAAAATGTTGATTAAAAAAAAGGACCTAAAACGAAGAGAAAACCGAAAAATTAAAATAAAAAAGAAAAAACAAGTGAAAAGGACATGGGCAAAAATGTTGATTAAAAAAAGACATGAAACGAAGAGAAACCGAAAAAATTAAAAAAAAAAAAAAAATACAAGGGAAAAGGATATGAGCAAAAATGTTGATTAAAAAAAAAAGACATGAAACGAAGAGAAACCG
>NC_090737.1:9173071-9198071 GCF_036898095.1 Palaemon carinicauda
TATAATACTAAAACAGAATAATACTAAAATAAATTAATACAAAAATAATATAATACTAAAAAAAAATAATAATACTAAAATAAAATAATACAAAAATAATATAATAATACTAAAACAAAATAATACTAAAATAATATAATAATACTAAAACAAAATAATAATACTAAAACAAAATAATAATACTAAAATAAAATACAAAAATAATAATACTAAAATAAATATAATAATAATAATAATAATAATAATAATAATGATAAAAATAATATTCAAAATACTAAAAATAATACCAATACTAATACTAACAATAATAACAATAATAATAATAATAATATGATGATGATGATGATGATGATGATGATGAAAAGGAATAACACCAATAACAATAAGCTTATACCATACAAATGATCATCAAATAAAATTTCGGTTTCATTATCTATCTTATCATGAAAAAAATATCATCAAATTAAAAGACGTATGCATAAATTGGAAAATTAATTATCATTCGTCCTCTCTTAAACCAAAGGTGGATGTTATGATGTATGCATTATATACATTTTCATATAAAATAGGTTCTTTCATCACTAATAGTTGTTTGAGGAAGAATATCATATCCACATACACACACATATATAGTGAGAAAATATATATATATATATATATATATATATATATATATATATATATATATATATATATATAAAATATATATATATATATATACACATATATATGCATATATATATATATATATATATATATATATATATATATATATATATATATATATATCCACACTGTACATTTGTTGGTGCAGCCAAAGGCAGCTTAAAACTGCAGCAAAATAACCATAAACAATGGAGAGAAGTGGATTTCTAACGAGCGACATTGATAAGTTACCGGGGCAAGATGGCTGTCTACACGGTTACCGGGGCAAGATGGCTGTCTGTACGGTTGGTTACCGGGCCAAGATGGCTGTCTGTACGGTTGGTGACCGGGGCAAGATGGCTGTCTATACGGTTGGTTACCCGGCCAAGATGGCTGTCTATACGGTTGGTTACCGGGCCAAGATGGCTGTCTATACGGTTGGTTACCGGGGCAAGATGGCTGTCGTCTACACGTATACGGGGTCGGTTTATGTGGCATCTACTATTGGATATCTATGATAATTATCTTGTTATTTGGGAACGACAGGAGTCGTTAAAAGAGAAACTACGGTAACCCCAACCAACTACAAGACTAGTATTTAAGTAAATAAACGTAAAACACCAAGAATGTGAAACGCGTGTGTTTATTATATGGCTAAAAGATAAAAACATAAACACATACATACACACATACATATATATATATATATATATAATGTATATATATATACATATATATATATATATATATATATATACATATATATATATATACATATATATATATATATATACATATATATATATATATATATATATATATATATCACATCAAATTTCAATGGGATCGCTCCCAAATTAAATCTGCCGCATTAATCTTACTTTTGCTGATTAAAGTACATATAAATATTGCCATTACATAAATAATATATTTGTGTATGGTCTGTCAGGATAGTTAAGCCAGCTTAGGAAGACGCGTATACATGCTGATTGATTGATTGACATCTATAGATGCTGAATGCAAACTAAAAAAAAAAACGTGGAAGCTATAGAAATGAATAGCACATACAACAGCTTTCAATAAAGCTACCACAAAAATCATTCAACAACTTCGACAATGGATACCATTTGAGCTAACCAATTCCTACCACCGCTGAGAACTCTTTCTCTCGTTCCTTTCTCCAAGATCCAAACGTCGATCTTCAAGCAGTCGACCTGAAACACAATGTCCCGATTAACATCCGAGAAGTTGCCAAGAAACTTAAGCGATAGTTAGCCTAATTCTGAGGAGATTAATTATACTAATGTCCATAGGAGTCGATGACGGGGACATTTGGGGATAGTTAGATTAATTTAAATTAATTTTCATTATCTCTCCTACCCCAAAATCAGCTCTCTCTCTCTCTCTCTCTCTCTCTCTCTCTCTCTCTCTCTCTCTCTCTCTCTCTCTCTCTCTCTCTCTCTCTCTCTCTCTCTTTATTAGAGAGAAATAATATATTATAGAGAAAAATGAGAAAGCATAATATTAAGGGAAAGATAGGAAAATGGATAAAAGAATTTCTACAAAACAGAAAACAGATAGTGGTTGCAAATCATGAGAAATCAGATGAAGCTCAGGTAATATCTGGCGTGCCACAGGGTACGGTATTAGCTGCACTGCTGTTTTTTATTATAATCTCAGACATAGACTGTAATGTTAAAGACTCTGTAGTGAGAAGTTTCGCCGATGACACAAGAATAAGTAGAGAAATTACTTGTGATGAAGATAGGAACTCATTACAAAGAGATCTAAACAAAATATATGAATGGGCGGAGATAAATAGGATGGTATTTAACTCCGATAAATTCGAATCAACAAATTATGGAAACAGAAAAAGAATGGTATATTCATACAGGGGACCTAATAATGAGACAATCACAAAAAAGGAAGCAATTAAAGACCTTGGTGTAATGTTAAATATGAATATGTTATGCAACGACCAAATAGCAACACTGTTGGCTAAATGTAAAGCAAAAATGGGAATGTTATTCAGACACTTTAAAACAAGAAAAGCTGAACACATGATTATGCTTTACAAAACTTATGTACGTAGTACACTCGAGTACTGCAATGTGATATGGTACCCACACTACCAAAAGGATATTGCACTAATAGAGAGTGTACAAAGGTCTTATACTGCTAGAATAGAAGAAGTTAAGGACCTTGACTACTGGGAAAGACTGCAATTTTTAAAACTACACAGTCTAGAAAGGAGAAGAGAACACTACATGATAGAACAAGCATGGAAGCAAATAGAAGGAATTACTGAAAACATTATGGAGCTAAAAATATCAGAAAGAGCAAGCCGAGGTAGATTAATACAGTAGTGCCAAAAAATATACCAGGAAAACTAAGGAAGGCGCACAGGACATTAATCCACTACGCACCGGGCATCGATAATGCAGCAACTATTTAATGTGCTGCCAACTCATCTAAGAAACATATCAGGAGGGAGCGTAGATGTGTTTAAGAATAAGCTCGATAAACACCTGAGATGCATCCCAGACCATCCAAGACTGGAAGATACAAAATACACCGGAAGATGCATAAGCAACTCTCGGGTGGATATGCGAGGTGCCTCACACTGAGGGATCTGGGGGAACCCAAACATAGAATAAGGCAATAAGGTAAGGCTCGCTCTCTCTCTCTCTCTCTCTCTCTCTCTCTCTCTCTCTCTCTCTCTCTCGTATGACGTTCTAAACTGGAATTCAAGTGTGCAATGTTGTGCAACATTTAAATGTTTTGTCACACGTTAGTTCAACATCGGTGACTCTCCTTTGGGACTGTTAAAAACAACAGACCTTTGGCAAATCGAGTATAGGTGTTTTTACGGTCGACACAGATAATAAAAAACTAAATACAGAATAAAAACTCCGTCATAAAAGTCGAAGGGAATCACGGTTTCAAATACAGCAATCACAAGATAACTGTGTTTTTTTGGGAAACCAGGGAACGAAATGAAATGAGTAAATAGATATGATTTGGTTAGGGTCGTAGTTGGAGTCGTAGTTGGAGTCGTCGTCGTCGTAATCGTTTTAGTCGTCGTCGTAGTAGTCATCGTCGTCGTCGTTTTCGTCGTAATCGTCGTCGTAATCGTCGTGGTCGTCGTCGTCGTTTTATGTTGTCGACGTCGTTCTTAGTCATCGTATTTGGTTTTTGTCATCGTCTTGTCATCGTCGAAGTTGTCGTTATTGTCGTCATCATTGACGTAGTGCTAAATCCATGCCTTAATGCACCTTGTTTAAAGGTTTTAAAGGCCGCTCATGAACGGCAGAGGCAAGGGACAGTGACACTGCCCTATCGAGCAGGACAGTGTCCTAGAGACTGATCATATATCATATGATCAGCGCCCAAGCCACCTCTCCACCCAAGCTAGGACCAGGGAGAGCCAGGCAATGTCTGCTAATGACTCGGCAGATAGACCTATAGCTAGGAGGATTATTTTTCCTCCAAGAATTATAGCCTCCCCAAACCGCCCCAACCCCCACCTTAGCTAACAAGGATGGTAAGGTTGCAGACACTAATGGCATTAACGAGACTGAGCGGGCCACAACAACACAGGCAATTACCTATCATATCCAATATATTATTCAGGAAAACCAAGAATAGTGAAGTCTTAATAGATAGAATGCATTGCTTCCGTGTAGATTTCCCGCAAGTTCTTCCCTTTATATCTCGTTTAATTGTTTATGAATATTTTCATACATCATTAGCAAACTTTGAATGTCCTTTATTAGAAATGGGTGATTTTTGTCATTAGTATTAAAATTTGACTTTCGACTTTTTGAAATTATTAATGTGTGATTCTGAGGTGAATTTATAAGGTTTGTAATTCTAATTGAATGCAAAAGTGATGAAAAGGAAGGGCGAATGGTCCGACAGCAGTGTTGAACTCTTGAGATACGTCAAGCACACAGAAAGTGTCTGGACAGTAAACATTGCCTTTAACACTTTTCAACTTACTTCCCCTTCAATTCTTTCGGCGTCGGGAGAAATCTTACCGCAAACTTTGTTTTAACTTATTTGGACCGGGTTGCATCAATTTCGCTTTTCATTTTGGGGAGGATGGACAGTGGGGAAGGGGGCTGGCCCCCCACCTCCCCCACCCCTTCTCTCTCTCTCTCTCTCTCTCTCTCTCTCTCTCTCTCTCTCTCTCTCTCTCTCTCTCTCCCCTCTGCATTATAAGCGTTGTTTAGTTTCTCGTAAAGATTTCTGGATCTGCTGGAAAGTGGAAAGGAGGAAAAGGCAAAGAATGTTCGCTAGCGCATGCGTGATGATGCTTAGAAAGTCGTAAGAATTTACATATTCGAGTGAATGCTTCAAATTGGATTTTAGATGATATAAATTAAACACAACATGATACAGAATGGCCCATATATCTATAAATACAATCAAAACGTATTAACAAGAGCATATGAAGTAATAAATCAACAGATGATGTAATTAATTTCATATTTTTGATTCTTGATATTCCACAGATATAGATGATTACATAAAACATATTGTTGATTTAAAAAGTCATGAACACATCTCCATCTATTCCCCGCTCGGAAAACATTAAAAATTGTAATTCTAGAAAACATAATTGATGCATAAAAAACATCTCTAAAAAAAAAAAAATTACCAAGATTTATCTTTTCACTAACAAGCTCAAGTAATTAAGGCGTAATTAGTCTGTAAACTCCTCTCGTTAGTAATTTCTTTTCCGTGAAAAATTTTTTTTATTTTAAAATAAAATAGAATATGATTTACCAAAGATATTGAGCGAAGTAGAGGATTTAAAATATAGATTTAAATTAATGTCGGTAATTAAGGTTTAAAAACAACTCTAAACAGGACTGCACAATCATACTACAGCGTATAAAGTATGTATATATGTGTGTGTGTATATATATATATATATATATATATATATATATATATATATATACAGTATATATACAGGTAATGGATATGGGCAGGACAAATAATGAGAAGGGCAGACAGTACAGTAGGAGAACATTAAGAATAACAAAATGGGTCCCTAGAGATTGTAAAAGAAGCAGGGGAAGGAAGAGAAGACGATGGATTCACGAACTAAGAAAGTTTACGGTCGTGCACTGGCACAAAAAGACCATAAACAGACGCAACTGGAAGGACATGTCTGAGGCCTTTGTTCTGCAGTAAACTAGTAACGGTTGATGATGATAAAATGTGCATGTGTTTAACTGCCCCTAAGACAAGGAGTTAACCTTTAGATTTTAAGCAATTTTGGGAATTAAGTCCACGCACACGATTTTCCAAGGCGAGTTGATTATAACCTTGTACACAATCGTCAGGTTAAGTCAACAGGAATACACTGATTCGTTCGCCAAGTCACCATTTGCAAATATCGGAAGAGTAAACATATTAATTAACTATGAAGGTAAAACAAAGGAAGCTTGATGACTTAGAACAAAGAATGCAATTAACTTTTTTTTAAGGAAAGCAACTGAAGACCTTTGGCTTGCAGTTTTAGAAATTCAGATTATTGCATTTTTGGAAAGGAAAACATCTATATTTCACGATATAAATAGTTCGTTTAATGAAAACATTCTTTTTATTGGTTTTAATATATTTACACAAGCACGGCCCGTCCCGTGAGCAACGCTTTTCTGACGCGAGTACATATTTATTAACTTTGTCTTTAAAAACTCCTGGAAAAGCTATCAGTTTTAGTGTACCATATAATACCCACATTTTCTTTGATTTTCAAAGGACTCTCGTAAGGTATATTCCAAGACCTATCTGTATGCCTTGGTATGTTCCTCTTTCTTTCTCTGTCTATTTTTACATTTACATTTTCATGCTATGATTATGCTAAAAAGATGCATAAAGTGTTGATAACTACCTATGCCAAAAGTGTAAAATATGGCACCCCCCCAAAAAAAAAAAAAAAAAAATAATAAAAGACGAGAATATATAATGTTGGCCAGTCATATATATCCTATGTATGTGTATGTGGAAAGTTATTTTCTTTTGGATTTGAGGGAGGGAGTTAACCACTGATAAGTAAATGATCCTGAAATATGGCCGCTAGTGATGAAGCAAAAATTATCGCTTAAGGTCCATAGTTATACATACCTCAAGTCTACTAAATAAATAAATAACCCGAAGACCGATTTCTCAAAATAAAGAATTTTCGAAAAAACTGATTCTTTTCAATATTAACGGTTTTCTGCCATTCAAACACAAACAAATACGGAATTTTATAGCCGTTTTTAGCAAAAATGAAAAAATTGCATATGTGAAAAAGTCACCTTTAAAAATAACATATAAAAGGTTCAAATATCGTTCATTAATGGCAGATGCAAGGAACAAGACAATGACCTACAGA
This sequence comes from Palaemon carinicauda, assembly GCF_036898095.1. Lineage (NCBI taxonomy): Eukaryota > Metazoa > Arthropoda > Malacostraca > Decapoda > Palaemonidae > Palaemon > Palaemon carinicauda. Next base: position 9,180,111 of record NC_090737.1, read on the forward strand.
CTGACCATATACATGTTTTTATGTTGACCAGGCTGACATGAGTCTTTTTATAGTTTATATATGACATATATGTTTTTGACGTTGTTAATAGTTTATATAAGACATATCTGTTTTGACACTGTTACTGTTTTTAGAACGATATATTGTTAATTAATTTATTCTCATCATTTATTTATTTCCTTATTTCCTTTCCTCACTGGGCTATTTTTCCCTGTTGGAGACCTTGGGCTTATAGCATCTTGCTTTTCCAACTAGGGTTGTAGCTTGGCTAGTATGAATAATAATAATAATAATAATAATAATAATAATAATAATATATGACCAGTGCCCAAATCACCTCTCCATCAAGCAAGGACCTGGGAGGACCATGTCATGGCTGATGAGGACTCAGGTAGACCTATAGACTCCCCAAAACACACATCTCTTGCTCACATAGATGGTGAGGTTACAAACACCACTAGAAACTATCGAGCATGAGCATATTTTGAACCCCCGTCCAACAGATCGTTAGACAGGGACGTTTTTAATGGGGTACCACATGATAATATAACACATTATTATTATTATTATTATTATTATTATTACATGCTAAGCTACAACCTTAGTTGGAAAAGCAGGATGCTATAAGCCCAGGGGCTCCAACAGGGAAAATAGCCCAGTGAGGAAAGAAAAAAAAAGGAAAATAAAATATTTTAAGAAGAGTAACAACATTAAAATAAATATCTGCTATATAAAATATAAGAACTTTAACAAAACAAGAGGAAGAGAAATAAGATAACAGAGTGTACTCGAGTGTACCCTTAAGCAAGAGAACTCTAACCAATGGCAGTGGGAGACCATGGTACAGAGGTTATGGCACTACCCAAGACTAGAGAACAAATTAAAATTCTAAGTAAATTTGTGTGCATAAAATTATCTTTCTAATGGTTTTTAAAAGATAAAAATCGGTTGAGAAACATAAAAGATAGAGTTTGAAATAACCCCAAAATAACATTGTATTAATAGTGCAGAGTTGTGCTTCATGCGGATCATTCCATGCCTGGATGAAGAAGATTTTACTCATTCGTTAATTTTGCTTTGCACAGCAGCACATTAAACGTAATTGTAGAGACAATTTAAGCACGTTTCAAACCTAATTAATGTTTACCTGAACTAAAATGATCTCATTATTATCATTACTAGCCAAGCTACAACCCTAGTTGGAAAAGCAAGATGCTATAAGCCCAAGGGCTCCAACAGGGAAAAATAGCCCAGTGAGGAAAGGAAATAAGGAAATAAATAAATAATGAGAATAAATTAACAATATACCATTTTAAAAACAGTAACAGCGCCAAAACAGATATGTCCTATATAAACTATTAACAACGTCAAAAACAGATATGTCATACATAAACAATAAAAAGACTCATGTCAGCCTGGTCAACATAAAAACATCTCAATCCTATAAAACTTCCAGTGCCTCATTTTGTAAATGAAAATTCCTGCATGCAGTAGCTAGAAACTCCAATTTAGTAAAATATGTTTATTAATGACTGGCTAATTGGTAGCCGATGTGGTAACGTCCCTAAGTGGTGAACGCAAGACTGGGGTTCGGGTCCCGCTCAAACTCGTTAGTTTCTTTGGTCGCTGCAACTTTACCATCCTTGTGAGCTAAGGCTGGGGGGCTTTGAGGGAGCCTATAGGTCTATCTCCTGAGTCCTCAGCGGCCATTGCCCTTCTTAGTACTAGCTTGGGTGGAGAGGGGGCTTGGCCGCGGATCAAATTCATATATGGTCAAGTCTCTAGGGCATTGTCCTGCTTGATAGGGCAACCCTTGCCTCTGCCATTCATGAGCAGCCTTTAAACCTTTAAACAACCTTAAACACTTCACTTAAGTCTTTATCTTAACATGCACAGAAACGTTCAATACTCTAAAACCGCTTATGTATAGATCTTTCGGTAACAAAGAGCTGCAACATAGCGAATTAATTCCCTAAAGATCTTCTGCTATGTGGAGAAGCTTTCCAATAGAGTAACTAGATGATAACGATTTCAAAGAAACTAAAAACATCCACCTGATACATGAAATTACACCTAATAACATTATAATTCAATTGTCAATAAAAACGATAAGCATTTAACATGGATACGTAAATGCACTGTTTAACCAAAAATAATTAAAAGGAAAATATAGGAGAGATATAGAAGGAAAGAAAATGTAATTTTTAATTTAAAATTAATTTTCTAATACTCACCTGCACAATCAACATTTGCCGATAGATCTTGTTACAGCAAGTTGCTTCCAATTTGATTTACTCTAACCCATTACGTAAGTATAATATACACACTAAGTTCCGAGTGAAAAACAATTATATCAGTTAATTTCAAAATGTTCATGCTAATTAATGATAAAAATTATCTAAGATTTCGTTAATTTAATGAGTTGGTAGGCCGACGTAGCATAGTAAATTTCTTATAATTGTCTATACATGTCGTTCGCTAGTTATCCAACTACCATATTTGATTTGGTCGCCATCTGTTCTAACAAGAGCGATCTGCCGGCTCAATTTTTGAGTCCAGAGCGATAGCGTAACGATGTAAGGCGACCAAGGGCGCTCGGGACTTGTGTGGTATCCTTCCTGTAAACCTCACCACCAGGAATCATCACCTTTGATCTCTGCAGGTGTAGGAGAGACCTGAAACTGCTCTGATCATTGATAGTGGGGCAGGTGGGAGGGCATCTAATGTTGATTGTGCAAGTGAGTATTAGAAAATTAATTTTAAATCAAAAATTACATTTGTCTAATACCCAACTGCACAATCAACATTTGCCGATTCCCCACATTTAGCTGGATGGGGGGAAATGATCAGTTTGATGCTAGGAAGGTTGCCTGAATTGTAGCTTACCTTGATTGACTTGACGATGTGTCACAGCATAATTGTCAGTTCGTCAGTCAGTCGCCATGTCAGGGCCAAGTCCATAGGGAGCTACTGTCTGGGCATCCTCTGTGGTCGCTCTGTTGACGAAGCTACAGGCATAGTGGTCCTCTCCCAACTGTCTGGTCATGTTTCGGACACTTACGACTTGTGAGAGAGACCCTGTACTCAGCAATCTAGACCCTCCAAGGTGTCACTTCCGTTGAAGGGGTTCGATTGGTGGTACATGCGTCCTGCATTCAACAATCTAGGCCTTTCAAGGTGTCACTTCCATTGAAAGGGTTCAATAGTTGATGCTAGAGGACCTGAGCCTAACGATTCTGCCTCTCAAGGTGTCACTTCCATTAAGAGGGTTTAATCGTTAGTGCATGTGAAGGTATGACGTAATAATTCCATCTCCCCAGCCAAGTTCAGCGAAGAGGAGAGGAAACGGTGATGACAGTGGTTAAGCAATGACTCCGCCCGCTGCCACAATGGGACCCAAGGAACGGACATTATTATATACTAATTCTACATCTTTTAAGTAAAATGATGAAAAAACCGAGTTAGACCTCCACGTCGCAGCCTTCAGAATAGAAGACATTGATGTGTTGGTCCAAAAACGTAGTGAAGTAGCCATACCCCTAATACTGTGGGCTCCTGATGCTCTCCCTTGAGTTGATGATGTGGGCGATGCCCCCGATGCACCCTTAATAACCTGTCTAAGAAGGAAGGCCATCACATTCTTTGACAAGGTTTTGTTTGGGCATTTAGGAGAGACGAAAAGTGCCCTAGGACGTGGCTGGATAGTCTTTGTCCTGTCTAGGTAGTAACGAAGAGCTCTTACTGGGCACAGAAGTCTCTCTTCATCGTCTCTACCCACTCTCTCTGAGAGGGATATCAGAACGAATTCCCGAGGAAGTGGATTGTTGAATGACTCTGTTTTCGCTCTGAATTCTGGCAAATAATGCAAAACAAAGTCTCTTCCCCTCCAAGCCACCCCCGCTGAAAGTGCCTGCAATTCCCCAACCCTTTTTGCAGTTGCCAAGGCTACAAGGAAAAGTGCCTTCATGGACAAGTTTCGAAGATCTGCTGATGCTAGTGGTTCATAAGGCTCCGTAGTTAAAGCCTTAAGGACCACGTCCAAGTCCCAAAGAGGAGCTGAAACCACCTTTTTAGGAATTTCAATTTCGAAGGACCTAATGAGATCGGTAATGATTGGATCTTCAAGCATCTCCCTGAAGGCAAATCTGAAAACCGAGGATAACATAGCTCTATATCCCCTGATGGCTGGAACGGATAGACGTCTTTCCTTACGAAGGAATAACAGGAAATCTGCAATCTTGGCAACTGTCGGGTTCGAGATTGAGTGTTTTGTGTCCTTACACCACTTCCTGAATATCTTCCACTTGTACTGGTAATTTATACGAGTGGAAGGTCTTCGAGCGAAGGTAACTTGTTGGGCCACCTGCCTGGAGACTCCTCGAGCCCTGGCAAATCTGCATGCAGTCAGCTGAAGAGCTTGTGGTCTTAGATGAAACACGTGTCGATGAGGCTGTTTGAGGAGGTCTCGTCTGACAGGCAACCTCCTTGGGGTGTCTACTGACAGCTCTAAGAGGTCCACAAACCAGTCTTTCTGAGGCCAGAAGGGTGTGACCAGAGTAAGACTGCATCCTGTGGACTCCCTCAGTTTGTTCAGAATGTTCCTTATCAGAGGAAACGGAGGGAACGCATATCCCTGAAGATGCCTCCAGTCCTGAAGCATAGCATCTGTTCCCACTGATCCCGGATCGATGTGAGGACTGAAGTAAGCCTGAAGTCTGTGGTTCATTGCGGTGGCAAACATATCCACTGTTGCTGGCCAGAGATGAACCAAATCGTCTACCACTTGCTGATGAATGGTCCATTCGGAGTTTAAGATCTGATCCCTTCGACTCAGAGCATCTGCTGTCACGTTTGCCTTGCCCATGATGAACTGAGGCATGAGTGTCACGCTCTTTCCCTCTGCCCAGGCCAGAATCTCTTGGGCAAGACTGTCCAGCTTCTGGGACCTCGTCCCTCCTTCCTTCCTTATGTAAGAAATAGCCGTCGAGTTGTCGGCGAACACTGCGACGACTCTTGAAGGGCACAGATGGTTGAAGTGACAGAGAGCAAGCTGTATTGCTCTGAGTTCTCTCCAATTGATAGATTCCTCCAATTCCTGTGCTGTCCATGTCCCTGACACGAACTGGTCCCCTATTGATGCCCCCCATCCGGAATCCGAAGCATCTGAAAACAACATGATATCTGGAAGAGGAGTTGACAATAGAAGACCTTGGTTCAAGTTCACTGGCTTGGACCACCAGATTAGACTCTGTCTGATCGTCTCTGTCCATTGAACCTGAAAATGATGATCCTCTTGATCCCAAAGGTTGTGGAGTTGGTGTTGCAGTGGTCTGATTCTCCTCCTTCCTCTGGGAACTAACAGAATTAGCGACGACAGGAGGCCGATGAGTCTCATCCAAAGTTTGGCTGGAGGTGCGTTTGTCGTTAAAAATAATTTGATGCATTCCTGAAGAGTCTGGATGCGATCTTGTGTCGGGAAAGCCTTCAAAATTGAGGAGTCTATCTTCATTCCCAGATAGATGGAAACTTGACTGGGGATTAGGGTCGACTTCTCTAAGTTGATCTGAATGCCCAGTTTGTTGCACAATCTCAGAACTACATCCCTCGTGTAGATGGCTTCCTGTTCTGAGCTCGACAGGAATAGCCAATCGTCCAAATATCTCACCATTCTTATGCCTCTCTTGTGGAAGGCGGCTCTCACAGGTGCCATAAGGCGAGTGAAGACCTGTGGAGCTGTCGTTAGGCCAAAGCAGAGAGCTTTGAACTGCCATACCTCCTGTTCCCAGCAACACCTCAGTAGATGTCGGGACTGAGGGTGAATGGGAACTTGGAGATACGCGTCTTTCAGGTCGAGTGAGAAGAACCAGTCGTTCCGTCTGACCGCCAAAAGGACCGACCTTGGAGTCTCCATTATGAAATGAGTTTTCATTACGAAATGATTCAGACGAGAGAGGTCTATGATGGGTCTCCAAGAACCGGAAGCCTTTTTGACGATAAACATAAGGCTGTAAAAACCAAGGAATGGAAGCGAAGCTAATTCTATCGCTCCCTTTCTTGCCAGATCCTCTAACTCTGCCTGAAGAGCTCTTCCCTTCTCTGACGACTCCTGGTACGAGTTGAATGCTATTGGACTGTTTGATAATGGAGGAGGCTGGCTGAGCGGAATCCTGTACCCGTACCTTAGAACTTGAATGACCCAAGGGTCTGGGTCCAGGTCCTCCCAGGCCTGCCAGTGGTGTTGAAGGCAGCCTCCTATCTTTATACACGAGGGCTGTAGTCCCTATGGACGAAAACCCTTGCCGACTGTCTTTGGCCTTCTTTGTCCTCTATGTGCTGATGTCGAGCTATAAGAAGGTCGAGGTTGTCGTTGGGTTGTAGAAGCATGGGAAGACGAGATTCCTGGGCCTTGATAACCTGTCCTCGGCTTCTTGTATGTTGAAGTCTGGAAGCTCACCTGTCTCTTCTCACCTACGACCAAGGGCTGTTTGGGCACTGGTTTAGGCTGAATAGGTCTTTGCGCTTGTGCTACTGTCCTTACAAGCAATGATTGAATCTTGTCCTCCCTTGTCTCCTTAGCTTTGAGATGAGCCCTCTCCAGGGATGAAGCAAGTGTGTCCTCATTGAAAAAATGATCTGCAAAGAGAGGGGAAGCCCTCAACGCTCTCTTCTGAATGTCAGAGAGAGACGGAGGGGCATGGGACAAGAAGAAGTCCCTCCTCCGTGAAGTCAGATATGCTTCTTGAAGACATATCTCAGTCATGGATGACTTGATGGAGAGGTTTATGGAGTTGGCCAACTGATTGTAAAGGGGTCGGTACTGCTCCAAGGCTCCTGGTTCTGACAGAAGGCCCATCAGTGAACCCCAAAGCCATCCCATCATGTTCAGATTCTCCTGAACTGTTCTAGTCGACAGCTCGAGCTTGGCACAATCCTCCAAAGAAACACCCACTAACGATTTATGGTTTTTCTGGAGGTTGGTCATATCCTCCCATGAAGGGTTAAGAGGCACTGGAGATGGAGCTGGAGGATCCTCTCCAATAGCTAAATAGGCCCTCCTGTTTTTAGCCAAGATAGAAGATGGAAAGTGAGGCTTGTCACCTTCCGCATACTCTGCCAACTTCTTGGTGACCACTTGTCTCCCATGTCTGAGAAATTCTCCTGTCGACCAGCGTGGAATAGGATTCCGTTTCTTTGACTGACGAGTGTCCTCCAAAAATCTGGATACCGAAGGGAACTCGCCAGGTTCCTGCTCTGTAATGTTCGATTTAGATTCCACTAAAGCCTCTTGGGTGAAGGCAATCATCCTTCGAAAAGCAGAAGATGGAATGTCGCCCTCCTCCAAGCCTTGGATGTCATCCCCAACCTCTGGAGCAAACCTCCTGGCTGCCCTCATGATGGCCGACGGCTCTGACGATGAGCCCCCCTCTCGAGGGGTTCGCGAAGAAGACAATGAAGGAGCCCTGACTGGAGACCAATCTGGTGCAGCATGTACCTGGGCTTCGACCCTACCCTTCTCAAGACCATCAGGGTGTTCCTTAGAACCTCTCACAATTACAGTATCTCGATTCCCAGGGGAATGGGAAGCAATATCATTCCCTACACATCCACCCTGTAGCTGGAGAGTGCCGCTCTCTCCGAAAACTCTCCCTGACGAACCCTCGTCCGAAACAGGACAAATGGAGGTTACCTGAAGGGCATTATCCCCACAAGGAAGACTGGAAGGTGCAGTCAGCTGTGACCCTGCTTGCCCCTTTCCGGTCTGGATGAAGAATCTACCACCTTCACTACCCCTAACATCTAACTCTGAGCTAATAGGGGAGTACGACATTACTCTGGACCTGCTCTGCATCGGGGCGGGCTCACACCCGGAACCCGTTAGGGCCGGTTCAGCATGAGTCCTTCCTTCAGCACAGGGTGGAATGGGGAGACCCAGAGCAGGACCGAGGGAGCTGAAAAGAGTAGTTAGTGTGCCTAATTGAGAGGCCACATTCTGAAGACCTGAGGCTAAGGTATCAATTCTAGAATTAACAGACCCCAATTCAGACCCCCAACGTTCTTCTGCTGCGGCAACACACTCTTCAAGGGTCACTGACCCTGTTACACTAGGTCCAACCGGGGAAGGGGACCGGACACATTGCTCACCTGACATGTTTATCACCTCAGACATTACTGACATACGGTCACACTCACCTGACCCCTCGCCAACCGAGTAAGATCTAGTAGGATTACCCGATGCCAGTCGATCCATTGAACCCTCCCTAAGTCTTTGCTTAGAAAGTCTTTTCTTAGCCAAGGTAGACATATGATTAACATACAACTGTCTCTCACTGAGAGACCAAGTGTTACATTCGTCACAAACATCAGTCAGGTTACAATTAACTCCCCTACAATTAACACACAATGAGTGGTTATCAAATGAAAATTTTCGACTTAGCTTAGCCTTGCGGCATGAAGTACAATGGGAAGGTCGGTCTAAAGTCGAAGGATGGTCAATCTGGTCCATGTCTGATGAAGAACTCCAAGTTCGATCAATGTCCAATCGTTGTTGAATACTCAATCACGAGTTGAAAGCACTGTTGTTAAGAAGCAAGCTTCCTAGCTGAATGAAAATAAGTAAAAGCCGGAAGAGGTAAACAGGACGTCTGCTCACACCGGCAGCAAGATCAAAAGTGATGATTCCTGGTGGTGAGGTTTACAGGAAGGATACCACACAAGTCCCGAGCGCCCTTGGTCGCCTTACATCGTTACGCTATCGCTCTGGACTCAAAAATTGAGCCGGCAGATCGCTCTTGTTAGAACAGATGGCGACCAAATCAAATATGGTAGTTGGATAACTAGCGAACGACATGTATAGACAATTATAAGAAATTTACTATGCTACGTCGGCCTACCAACTCATTAAATTAACGAAATCTTAGATAATTTTTATCATTAATTAGCATGAACATTTTGAAATTAACTGATATAATTGTTTTTCACTCGGGACTTAGTGTGTATATTATACTTACGTAATGGGTTAGAGTAAATCAAATTGGAAGCAACTTGCTGTAACAAGATCTATCGGCAAATGTTGATTGTGCAGTTGGGTATTAGACAAAACTACGAGAAAGAATAGCCTCTCTAACGACGAATACACCTGAAAAGTCTTGTGAGAGAGAGAGAGAGAGAGAGAGAGAGAGAGAGAGAGAGAGAGAGAGAGAGAGTCCTTTTTTTTGCTGCTTCATCTCTCATTTTGAGATCTGAAAAGTCCTTTTTCAGATTATTTTATCTTCTCTTTTCACTATAAGATATGAGAGAGAGAGAGAGAGAGAGAGAGAGAGAGAGAGAGAGAGAGATCAGCCTGACGGTTGTCTTGACAATGAGCGACAGAGGCATTGCCCCACATGCTTCGCAGAAGTCAGTTCTTTGTGTCGACAACTTTTCTCCATGTGGTAAACCCAAAATGTCAGGCATTGCCTTGAGGGGACGACTGTCTAAAAACGGCCCATCCACCCAGATTTTGGAGGTATTTCACCCGCAAAAGATTGACTTTGACGTCACCCAATGGCAGGGGAAATGCACTTTTTTTTTTTTTCAAGGACGGTAGAGGGGAAACTGTACTTATCATCGGGAGTATAATATACACATTATGCATAAGTATCTCTTCCATATTATATTTATATATATATATATATATATATATATATACAAACACACACACATATATATACATATATATATATATATATATACATACACATAGAGAGAGAGAGAGAGAGAGAGAGAGAGAGAGAGAGAGAGAGAGAAAATAAAACCCCTAAAAGATTAAATCACTTCGTAAATATTTTCCGATTTTATCTTGCATATTTTCTTGATTTAGTTAAATGATAGTAATTCTATAAGACATGATCTATGATGATAATAAAGCGAACTTACAAACATCTAGAATGCAAAAGAGAAAAGACTAGTACACCTGAGTTGGAGGAGGAAGCCATAATATTATACCCTACAAAGATGAAAACCCTGATCATCTGAAACAATAATTTATTGATATTGATATTGTCTTTAAGGAACTTTAATGTCACAGAATGGTGTTAGATTACAGATAAAAGAAATATATAAATATATATATAAATATATATATATATAAATATATATATATATATATATATATACATACATATATATATATATATATATATGTATATATATATATATATATATATATATATATATATATATATATATATATGACAAGCTCTTTCAAATCTTAATTTTGAATGACATAAATTCGCCTTTACCTTCACCCTTCAAAATAACTGACACAGTTGTGTTTGAATTATAAAAACTTTAACAAAACAAGAGGAAATGAGAGAAGATAGAATAGTGTGCCCGAGTGTACCCTCTAGATTAGGAACGCCTCGAAGCCTTATTCAAGAATGGTCTTAAATTGAGAAAAGGTATAACAAATAATGCAATAAAAATTTGTATAAGAGTGATTAAATGTCAGTGTTCTCTCCATTTCAGAGTGAAACGTTCATATATATATAATCTCAGATGAAACACATCTATTTCTAAAGTAACAATTAAATCACGATGTACGTCCTTCTACTTTCAATACAGATTAAACGTGCTAATATATATAATCTCGGATGACGCACTTCTATTTTTAAAGTAATAATTGAATCACGATGTACGTCATTCTAATACCAATACAGATTAATCCATCGTTGAACAATTTTTTCCCCATGTTAATGGAATCCTGCTTTTGATCGGGGAAAATGGAAGAAAGATCAATGAATTCTCTCATATAATCCAGTCCATTATTACATTAATCTCGTTCATTTCGAGAGAAAAAAGGAAAAAAAAATTCAATGCTTATTGCCTCGCCTTTTTCATTCCATCACTTCCAGTACGTATTCAGGAACTCGAAAATCCCTGATCCTTTTCCATCAAGGCTGAAACGAGGATAAACATGCCTGTCAAATTCATTGTTTTTTTTTTTTTCTATAAATAAATATTTCCGGGGCGACAAATAAAAAAAAAGCAAATGCATAAAATGAATATGGCATCCTTTTCCCTTGACGCGCTTATCGGGAACGCTGGAGCTGAAATATGCCCTGCAGAGCCATTCGCCCGCACCTTTCCAGCGATCGCGAGAATAAATATGAAAATAGTGGCATCCAACAACACGGGATTTCCATGCGAAGCGCCATTAAGAGAAATAATTCGACTCGATGTATCTTCCAGTGGACGAATATTACGACCCATTTTTCTCGGGGGACGTCAGCTCCTATGCCAAATACTCTCCGGGCGACGGACTAAAAGTCGTCCTCCACGGGGCCAATCCCTAACCCCCTTTACCACCCGCTTCCAGCATCCTTCTAGCGCCCGTGTCATTGTGAGGCGTGATTAATGGGCCTCCCACTAACCCCAATTTCCCTACGACCGCCACATCGGACTCCAGTCACGCCCACCAACTTGCTGAACGCTGGTGTGGTAACTGAGCTTCAGCTGTTGTTACAGTCCGACGGAACCTTACATTAAAGCACGGGCTATTTTGCGGAGGATGTTTGTAAATGAATTTATAAAACAAAGACAATAATATCTTATCACTACGAAAATAGTTAATTTCTTTATATAGCTATAAAATTATGAATTCATTACTAATGATGAACAAATAAAATATGCTGCATAAACCGGGTTTTAAAAAATTCCAAACATAATTTCATAAGCTTTAGTTTAGATTTAAAAAAAAAAAAATTAATGAGTTTATTACTGCTGACTCGAAATTATGAAATGATCTACCTAATCTTCTATCTTATTTCTCTTCCTCTTGTTTTGTTAAAGTTTTTATAGTTTACATAGAAAATATTTATTTTAATGTTGTTGCTATTCTTAAAATATTTCATTTTTTCTTTGTTTCCTTTCCTCATTGGGCTATTTTCCCTGTTCAAGCCCCTGGGCTTATAGCATCTTGCTTTTCCAACTAGGGTTGTAGCTTAGCAAGTAATAACAACAACAACAACAACAACAACTACAATAATAATAATAATAATAATAATAATAATAATAATAATAATAATAATAATAATAGGGAATTACTCAGAGGTTCCATCTTGGTAATAATGATTTTCAGTTTCTCAGCAAATTATTCAATCAAATGTCATTTATTTAATCTTATTTCTCTCATGGATTATTATTTTCCTTACAATTTAATTTCCTCCTTCGGCAGGCTTCCGTATTGAGAACAATAATAATAATAATAATAATAATAATAATAATAATAATAACAAAACTAATCAATTTTGCTACGAAATAATAAAGAAGAATCGAGTTGCCCGATTCTAGAAGGAATTACATATCGACTTCTACTAGTTCTGTAGTCAAAACCCACGCCAGGAGAGAGAGAGAGAGAGAGAGAGAGAGAGAGAGAGAGAGAGAGAGAGAGATGAGAGAGATTTTCGTAGAAACCTAACACCGCGTATCGTATTTCCTTTGGAAAAAAATCCCCCAACAATATCTCTCTCTCTCTCTCTCTCTCTCTCTCTCTCTCTCTCTCTCTCTCTCTCTCAGTAATCCAAGCCTCTCGAATAACTTCACCACTTGTGGAGACTGTAAGGTCAACCAGTGCTTTGTACCTTCCATGTAAAAAAAAAAAAAAAAAAAAAAAAACCTAAGGATTCTGAAAACCCGCAAGATAAAAATCAGTGAAGAAAATATTGTTAAGTTCCGAAAAGGTTTAGCTTTCACACATTCAAACTGTCTGTAAGCCTTATCGCAAGTCATGAAATTGCTACGAGTAAAGAAGAGTACAAATTTGGTGTATCATTTTGCGAGTCGAATACCGTTCCCTACACTCAGCAGCATGAGTTGTTTATTAACATGTACTTAAAACAGATACCATCCATTTCTTTTTCTCTTGATCTCTCTTGTAGCAAACAAACGGCTTGGAAGAGTAAATATCAGGCGATACATATCTCATATCGATCCTAAAAATCAGGCGATACAAGTCCCTTATCTATACTAAATATCAGGCGATACATGTCCCCTACCGATACTATGTCAACTCCTATTCTAGTAAACATTAGTGACTCCGGCGAATTTCTCCAGACAAGATTCATTTGTACAACACGAATGTCTCCCTTATCATTATTATTATTACTTACTAAGCTACAACCCTAGTTGGAAAAGCAGGATGCTATAAGGCCAGGGGCTCCAACAAGGAAAATAGCCCAGTGAGGAAAGGAAACAAGGAAATATGAGAAGTAATTAACAATCAAAATTAAATATTTTAAAAACAATAACTTAATAAACAATTCATATATAAACTATAAAAACTGTATCAGAAGAAGGGGAAGAGAACTATTTCTAATGGGTCATAAGCATGATCACATTATTACTAAAAGTAATTTGATAAGAGTATCATTAGAGTAATAAGCATGAAAAATAACAACACTCTATTTTGATATGTTATGGCCAACGTTGGAGATTTTTTATTTACGGAACTAAGAACGATTGTATTTTTTTTTTAAGGACAATCCAAATAAGAAAAGCAATTGTGTGTTCGTCTATTTGTGCATAATATTTGCAAACAAACGAAGATATTCAGAAAACGATATTTTATTCACATCCGTCTATGACGACCTACCTATTTCTATTTTGTTTATTTCTTTTTAAGTTTGATTACAGTCCCTTTGTCCCTGCGGGAGGAGGTTCGATAAACCCGAAACGGAAAGACAAATGGACTGAGGCATAAAATCTCCCTTAATCCAATTACGTGCAAGATGGTTTACCTTTGAACAGATTTTGACTAAAATTCCTTCAAATGTGTAGTATTTGCTGCGACAACATACATGTGACTGAAACACCTACGACCAAACTAACCAGACAGACAGGCAAGCACTTTCCATTCAGGCACATTTATGCATAGCGGCCTATCTTTGCACCAAGTTTTAATTTTATAACTTGAGTCGTGTTGGAGGAGTTGCAATGACAATAAAAATATGCAGAAATAAACGAACACACAAGACAAATGAGCAAACAGGCTAATAATCTTTCTTCCTATTACCTACATAATGATCTACCTTTGTACCAAATTATTTGACTGAAATCCCATAAAGGATTAAAGGCGGTTCATGATGAGCAGAGGCAAGGGACAGTGACAACGACCTGGCTAGCAGGACAATACCCTAGAGACAGACCATATATACATACAATCAGCGCCCAAGGCCCCTTTCCATCCAAGCTAGGACCAGGGAGGGGCAATGGGAACTGATGTTTCAGAAGGTGGACCTATAGGCTCCCAAAATAACCCAGATCCTTAGCTCACAAGGATGGGAGGGTTTCAGAAACTACAAGAAAGTAACGAGTTTCAACGGATCTTGAACCCCAGTCCGGTGACCGCCAGGCAAGGACGTTTCCAATAGGCCACTACAACCGTGTATGAATTCTGATTAATAGGTAAGCGTGATACAAACACAAACAGATAGAAGGACACTCAAATGGCAAAAAGTGGTAAAAGAATAGTAAAAGAGAAGAAAAAATATCAAACTATTCCACTACTTAGTGTTTTAGTCGTTAGTAGACTAATAATAATAATAATAATAATAAATATTCTCATTATGAAGTTTCACAATATATCCCTCCCTCTGCTGAAAAGTCCCTTTATTTTACCTGGTATCAAACAGATGCTACCTATGAATAGATTAATGATAACACTTTCATTAAAGAAAAAACATCCTACCTTTCACAATTCTCTCTCCCTCCTCCTCAATAGTAATTCTGAAACATTACGTCCTTGGCATTACCACGGTGCTAAAATTTAACTTTCTCATCTCCCTTTTGCTTTGTTTTTCTTACAGTATTCAATCTCTGGATGTTGTACTGTGCTGGTTACAGTACCATTTTCTTTGTTAAAAAAAAAAAAAAAAAAAAAAAAAAAAAAAAAAAAAAAAAAAAAAAAAACGACGAGGAAATATAATAGGAAAACTATCAGTTGCCGTAGAGAATCCAGTATTTTTTCGAGGGCAACTGATATCCAAGAATGTAACCCACGATTTTTTCCCCCCCTTTTTTTTTATTTTCCTCTTTTCCCCGAGAAATCTTCCTTTACAAAAAAAAAAATCAACCCGCAAGACTTCTATTTCTGATCCGATAACTTTCACCAAGAGAAAAGAGACAAAATAAAAAATCATTCTAAAAAATACAAGCCTGTAGCTAAGAGTAGGTAGCACAGGCGTTTCTTTACAAGAGCCATAAGAAGAGAGAGAGAGAGAGAGAGAGAGAGAGAGAGAGAGAGAGAGGCTTCTATAACTGGAAAGAGGAAAATTTTTCGTTTTGAATGGCCAAGGTAAGGCCTAGATTCCACAGTATGTTCAATCTTTCATTTGTTTACGACGTGAGCATCTACCTTGTTACGCAGTCAAATATATCAAATTATTAGCTGAACGGTATCGTAAAGTGATAGCTGTCAAAACAGGTTTATTGAATAAAACAATCCCCACACCTGGAAATCATCAACCACGGCATCAGTAATAATAATAATAATAATAATAATAATAATAATAATAATAATTATAATAATAATTATAATAATAATAATAATATTAATAATAATAATAATAATAATAATAATACACGTGGCGTGAAGTTAGTTACAGAAAAAGTGGACGATACGAGAAATGGTTTGGGGGAAGGTCAGTGAAGACCTTCGGATAATAGAACATGGTGATGGTATCAAATTTTAGTTATGTTCTTGATATATATTTTCCCTTATTTCCTTTCCTCACTGGGCTACTTTCCCTGTTGTAGCCCCTGGGCTTAGAGCATTTTGCTTTGCCAACTACGGTTGTAGCTTGGTAATTAATAATAAAAATAATAATAATAATAATAAAAATAATAACCATCATCATTACAATATAATAATAATAACAAAATAATGCTAATAATAATAACAATAACAATAATAACCATTATCATTACAATTATCCCAAATTACGCAACAAGAGGACAATTAGTTATTTTACACCGAGCACATCAGCAAGAACGCTACGGTCTTCTTGCCTGGACACCAACTAGAGTGCAGGATCATAAGACCAACTTCTACAGGCATCAATATGCTATTTCGGGGGCTGAATCCTCTACCAATACGTTCACAACCCTCAACAAGGTATGTCACTGTCCTGGAATACGACTCTTTAGTATCCCATGCAACAGACACAAGCTTGGGCAGCTATTTCATGGAAGCCAGTCTTTATGCAGACTGAATATAATGTTGCCTTAGCAAACAACAAGTTAAGCAGCTTCTTCTGGGAAAAGCCACTCCAAAATCCAACCATTGTTCTCTAGTCTTGGGTAGTGTCATAGCCTTTTTACCATGGTCTTCCACTGTCTTGGGTTAGAGTTCTCGTGCTTGAGGGTACACTCAGGCGCACTATTCTTCTTAATTCTCTTCCTCTTATTTTGTTACAGTTTTCATAGTTTACATAGGAAATATTTATTTTAGTGTTGTTACTGTTCTTAAAATATTTAATTTTAATTGTTAATTACTTATTTCCTTGGTTCCTTTCCTCCCTGAGCTATTTTCCCTGTGGAGCCCCTGGGCTTAAAGCATCCTACTTTTCCAACCAGAGTTGTAGCTTAGCAAGTAATGATAATAATAATAATAATAATAATAATAATAATAATAATAATAATAATGAGGTTCAAATCTCCAAGGAGTGTGTTCATCTTACCAATAATAGTAATAATAATGTGTGCTATAAAGTCCACTTGACTATTTCAGATTATAGTCTTGAGTGCAGACTAATGCTTAGTTTAGGACTCCGTCTTTCAAAATAAGTTAAAGTTACCATCGCCTCTTTATATTTCTTTTGAATGAGAAGCAAGAGGGAAGTTGGTATATCTTAAAAGCATCTGGGGTAATGAATTACATATAAATATACGATGGCCAGGTTCAATTCTTCTATTGACTAAATGGTGAAACTAATTATATTAAACCCAAAATCACTAAATCCGCGGTTTATATAACATGTCTGGATGGCAATATTCTATAGGGTTTATAAGTAAAAACACTAAACCCACGGTTTATATCACATGTCCGGATGGCAATATTCTATAGGTTTTAAAAGTTAAACACTAAACCCACGGTTTATATAACGGGTCTGGATGGCAATATTCTATGGGGTTTATAAGTTAAACACTAAACCCACGGTTTATATAACGGGTCTGGATGGCAATATTCTATAGGGTTTATAAGTCAAACACTAAACCCATGGTTTATATAACGGGTCCGGATGGCAATATGGGTTTATATGACAGAATAATTACATAAAAAAGTCTCTAATTTCGGAACACTTTTGAGACCAACAGACATTTTCTGATGTTAGCATCATCTCCTTGTCACCGGTTCCCCTCTTTCAATAATGGCAAAATGTGAAACTGAAATATTCCTCCTGACGGAGAATAATTGCAATAATTACTCGATGAGGGAAATATAGGGAAGGGTTAAAAGAAATAATACCAAAAGCAATTTCTTCCACAGTTATTCAACAAAAACTAAACTAATTACGTACAATTAGTACAATTCCAATATCAAAATGCGAAGCAGACTTGAAAAAATCGGCATTATTCTCATGTTAAAACCCAGAAGGAAGAAATTAAAGGAAGTTGGGTACAACACCCATGCTATTATTATTATTATTATTATTATTATTATTATTATTATTATTATTATTATTTGTTAAGCCACGACCCTAGTTAGAAAAGCAGGATGCTATAAGCCCAGGAGCTCCAACAGGGAAAATAGCCCAGTGAGGAAAGGAAATGAGGAAATAAACCACAAGCGAAGTTTAATGACAATAACAACATTAAAATAAATCTTACATATATAAACTTTTAAAAACTTCAAAATAACAAGAGGAAGAGAAAGAAACAAGATAGAATAGTGTGCCCGAGTGTACCCTCAAGCAAGAGAACTAA
>NC_090737.1:9203071-9215571 GCF_036898095.1 Palaemon carinicauda
ATGAAATTAGCAAGAAATCCTAGGATTGTGGAAAATTATGTGCGTTGTGAACACAATAAAGCTTTTATACTCGGAGCTAAACCCCATTTCAATAGCAAAGAATAAATGCATTAGTAACAGCGGTCTTGCTTTTTGGAGAAGCCACAGACTCTTGAGAAAGGCAGCTTATTCGAAGGAAAACATTACTACCGAATATTACTACATACAATAATTGTATAATGTTTTAACACCGAGGGTAATTTCACACACACACACACACACACACACACAATATGAACCACCAGTTACAGTGTAGACAAACAATTTAATCTATCTAATAAAAACAAATTTTGATTTACGCTGTCCAACTCAAAACGTAAAAAAAGACAAACAATTTAATCTATCAAATAAAAACAAATTTTGACTCTCACTGTCCAACTCAAAACGTAAAAAAAACAACCATTTAATCTATCAAATAAAAACAAATTTTAACTTTCGCTTTCCAACTCAAAACTTAAGAAAGACAAACAATTTAATCTATCTAATAAAGACTAATTTTGACTTTCGCTTTCCAACTCAAAACTTAAGAAAGACAAACAATTTAATCCATCTAATAAAGACTAATTTTGATTTTCGCTGTCCAACTCAAAACGTAAAGACAAACAATTTAATCTACCAAATAAAGACTAATTTTGACTTTCGCTGTCCAACTCAAAACGTAAAAAAGACAAACCATTTAATCTATCAAATAAAGACTAATTTTGACTTTCGCTTTCCAACTCAAAACGTAAAAATGGTGGTGTTCAACTACTAGAGAAAAGATATCTATTTTTATATTTTCTTAGGTATGTGTACATTCCAAAAATCAACAACAACAACAACAACAACAACAACAACAACAACAACAACACACCCCCCCAAAAAAAAAAATCATTCATTACTTTCAAGTAACAGGTCTGTGCAACTGAATGAAATAACGTAGCTTTTAATGCCACAAAAATCTGCCAACCACCAGCACGAAGAATAATGGAACCCTCCTCCTTTTTTTCACGCCAGGTTGGTTTCTATATCTCTTTAAAAAACACTTTTTATCCCCAGGGATTTTTAGGGACGTCCGCAAACGAAAAGGGGGGGGGATGTAATTAGAGAGAAATAAAAGAATAACACTATAAAGGAAATCTACTTTTTAACGTGAAGAAATTTCAAATAGGATGAAGCAGCATTTTCTGTTGTGTTTATTTCAACTTCACCATGTTGGTACGTTTCTCATCTACTGACTATCAGATCACCAAAGCCTTCTGACATGCTTATAAATATATTCATTGGAGAAAAAAATGTATTATTAATCTTTCTCTATGAAGCAGGGAGAAAACTAGATTTAATCCATCAGCTTTACGACATGACACATTCATTTAAAGAAGTAAAACTTCAACCATAACTAAATATATCTGTAGTAGTAAACTGAACTGCATTTATTATTATTATTATTATTATTATTATTATTATTATTATTATTATCATTATTATTATTATTACTAGCTAAGCTACAACCCTAGTTGGAAAACCAAGATGCTATAAGTCCAATGGCTCCCACAGTAAAAAAAATAGCCCAGTGAGGAAAGGAAATAAGGAAATAAATAAACGATTTTAGGAAGTAATGAGCATTTGAAATGAAATATTTTAAAAATATGAACACCTTTAAAACAGATATTTCATATATAAACTATAAAAAAATTCATGTCAGCCTGTTCAAAAAAAAAAAATGCTGCAAGTTTGAACTTCTGAAGTTCCACTAATTCAACTACCCGATTAAGAAGATCATTCCACAACTTGGTCACAGCTGGAATGAAACTTCTAGAATACTGTGTAGTATTGAACCTCGCGATGGAGAAGGCCTGACTATTAGAATTAACTGTGTTTGCATAAGATCAAACCAATCACAGACGAGTCTATTGTTAACCATGAATTAAGAATCACGACCAATTCATGCATTCCAAATTAAATTCACCATAAGCAAATTAGTAGGAGACACTTTTTATAATTTATATATGAAAGATTAATTTTAATGTTATTGTTCTTAAACTTCTCGAGTAGTTTTTCCTTTTCCTTTCCTCACTGGGATATCTTCCCTGTTGCAGCCCTTGGGCTTATAGCATCCTATTTTTCCCAACTATGGTTGTAGCTTAGCAGGTAATAATAATAATAATAATAATAATAATAATAATAATAATAATAATAATAATAATAATAATAAGTGGTATTCAAAATGTGTCATAAAACAACATGACCCTACTGACTATCATGAGACTTTCAGAACGAAACAGAAAAAAAAAATGTTACATTAAATTGTTAACAATCAGCCGTGCATAACAACAGACACGAGAATCAACTATTATCAATTTTCACAGTGGCTTACTGATTAGCAAGCGAGTAGAATTGTAATTCATTTCATACGATAGCGCCATAATCCTTCAAGGTCAACCTTATATCAGATTTAATCTTCCAAAAGGTTTATTGTTTAAATCGGGATTAGCTTCCCATTTCCCCTTGCCTAGATGGTATGACGAGGACATAACACTGTCCCATAGAATTATATATAAAATTGTTGATTAATGCGCGACATGGTTAACTTCATTACTCAGTGCTACTTGAACTTCCCTTTAGGAATAAAACTTAGATACGCCGGATGTTTCACTTTTCCTTGTGACAAGGGTTGTGGTGGCCGATGTGGTAATGTCCCTGACTGTTGAACGCCAGACGGGGGTTTGAGCCCAGCTCAAACTCGTTGGTTCCTTTGGTCGTTGTAACCTCACCATCCTTGTGAGCTAAGGATAGGGGGTTTTGTTGAGCCTTATAGGTCTATCTGCTTAGTCATCAGCAGCCATTGCCTGGCCTTGCTTAGTCCTTGTTTGGGTGGAGAGGGGACTTGGGCGCTGATCATACGTATATATGGTCAGTCACTATCCCTTGCCTCTGCCATTCATGAGCGACCTTTAAACCTTCAAGAGCAAAGTGTTGTGTCAGACTCGCCCGAAATTACGCCAGACAAAAGCTTGTCAATGCCTCTGGTAGTCTAATTAATTAACATAGAATAGGTCCCACACTAATTACAGCAAACAATGACATAATTTACAAGCTATATACTCAAGACAAGTTACGAACCTACTCTAGGCTATAAAGTAGACACATAAGGAAAGTAGAGATAGACATACATTAACAATAGCTAAATAAACAATGCACAGCTCTCAAGGTTCAAAACACAGGGGCAGTAGTTAAAAAATCAACATAAGAATAATAAGCAATACCGGTATTTTTCCCTTCATCCTAAAGTAAATAAACCTTAATACTTCAGCACCTTTCTCTGTCGGCAAGAAGGCTCCAATTTCTATCTATCGTATCTATCAACGCCACTCCAACAAGGTAGATTTCCTATTCTTCCGTGATGGATGAGCTTCTGGCATCCTTTGTTCTTTACTGAGAGAGAGAGAGAGAGAGAGAGAGAGAGAGAGAGAGAGAGAGAGAGAGAGAGAGAGAGAGAGAGAGAGAGAGAGTGAGTGAGAGAGAGAGACTTTGGTAGTCATAAAAGATGTGAAGATAAAACATTGGGGGTTTATGAACAGATTAAATGGGTATTAATATTATAGGGTTGAGGTGAACTGTTAGTAAAGTCCTTGCCTGATGATCACAAGACTGGGGTTCGAGTCCCGCTCAAACTCGTTAATTCCTTTAGTCGCTGCAACCTCATCATCCTTGTGAGCTAAGGATGGGAGGTTTGGGGGGAGCCTATACGTCTATCTGCTGAGTCATCAGCAACCATTGCCTGGCCCTCCTTAGTCCTTGCTTGGGTGGAGAGGGGGCTTGGGGGCTGATCGTATGAACAAATGATCAGTCTCTAGGGCATTGTCCTACTTGATAGGATAATGTCACTGGCACTTGCCTCTGCTATTCATGAGCGGCCTTTAATTCAAGCAATTAACATGATTCACAATATTTTTCTCAAATGTTCGTAATATTTTTCATTTGAAAAGAAAGAAAAAATGCGAACTGGATCACCCTAGTATTAAACGATTACGGTATTTCAAATATATCATTTAATAAATAAGCTGTTTCATTTATCATTCACGCTCAGTTATTCATTTGAGAGCAATGATTACCATTAAACACTCGCTTTTAGGCGGCCTACTTTAATAGCACCTTTGAGGATGGAGCCTAACATTTCCCCTTCTGTTTCTTTCTCTTTCTTATATTTTCCTTACGCTTGGAATAAGTGAGAATGCTTAGAATATGTGAGAATGTCTGGAATAAGTGAGAAAGCCTGGAATAACTACGAACGCTTGGAATAAGTGAGAATGCCTGGAATAAGTGGGAAAGCCTGGAATAACTACGAATGCTTGGAATAAGTGAGAATGCCTGGAATAAGTGAGAATGCTTGGAATAAGTGAGAATGCTTAGAATATGTGAGAATGTCTGGAATAAGTGAGAAAGCCTGGACTAACTACGAACGCTTGGAATAAGTGAAAATGCTTGGAATAAGTGAGAATGCCAGGAATAAGTGAGAATGCTTGGAATAAGTGAGAATGCCAGGAATAAGTGAAAATGCATGGAATCAGTGAGAATGCTTGGAATAAAGGAGAATGCTTGGAGTAAAGGAGAATGCTTGGAATAAGTGAGAATGCTTGGAATAAACGAGAATGCTTGGAATAAAGGAGAATGCTTGGAATAAGTGATAATGCCTGGAATAACTGCGAATGCTTGGATAAGTGAGAATGCCTGGAATAAGTGAGAATGCCTGGAATAACTGCGAATGCTTGGAATAAGTGAGAATGCTTGGAATAAGTGAGAATGCTTGGAATAAGTGAGAATGCCTGGAATAACTGCGAATGCTTGGAATAAGTGAGAATGCTTGGAATAAGTGAGAATGCCTGGAATAAGTGAGAATGCTTGGAATAAGTGATAATACCTGGAATAACTGCAAATGCTTGGAATAATTGAGAATGCCTGGAATAAGTGAGAATGCCTGGAATAACTGCGAATGCTTGGAATAAGTGAGAATGCCTGGAATAAATGAGAATGCTTGGAATAACAGCGAATGCTTGGAATAAGTGAGAATGCTTGGAATAACAGCGAATGCTTGGAATAAGTGATAATACCTGGAATAACTGCAAATGCTTGGAATAATTGAGAATGCCTGGAATAAGTGAGAATGCCTGGAATAACTGGGAATGCTTGGAATAAGTGAGAATGCCTGGAATAAGTGAGAATGCTTGGAATAACAGCGAATGCTTGGAATAAGTGAGAATGCTTAGAATAACAGCGAATGCTTGGAATAAGTGAGAATGCCTGGAATAACTGCGAATGCTTAGAATACGTGAGAATGCCTGGAATAAGTGAGAATGCTTGGAATAAGTGAGAATGCTTGGAATAAGTGATAATGCCTGGAATAACTGCAAATGCTTGGAATAAGTGAGAATGCCTGGAATAACTGCGAATGCTTGGAATAAGTGAGAATGCCTGGAATAACTGCGAAAGCTTGGAATAAGTGAGAATGCCTGGAATAACTGCGATTGATTGATTGATTGAAAGTTTTCTGGCATCCTGACATCTAAGGTCATTGACGCCGATACCATTTACTGTATATGAAAATTAAAAGAGAATTCGATTAAAACCATAAAAATTAAGAAGTCATTAAAATAGTTAAATAGTTTTCAGAAGACCTGCTTCTGAAATAAATCTAAAAATTCCGCTCGCATAGTAAGACACATCATGTCCAAGAATCTTGGCAAGGATAAACCTGCCATCCTCACCTCGAGCCTCAAACAGATATCTATTTCTTAAGTTAGTAAAATTAGGGCATTCGGTCAAGAATAACTGCGAATGCTTGGAATACGTGAGAATGCCTGGAATAAGTGAGAATGCTTGGAATAAGTGAGAATGCCTGGAATAACTGCGAATGCTTGGAATAAGTGATAATGCCTGGAATAACTGCAAATGCTTGGAATAAGTGAGAATGCCTGGAATAACTGCAAATGCTTGGAATAAGTGAGAATGCCTGGAATAACTGCGAATGCTTGGAATAAGTGAGAATGCCTGGAATAAGTGAGAATGCTGGGAATAAGTGAGAATGCCCGGAATAAGTGAGAATGCCCGGAATAAGTGAGAATGCTTGGAATAAGTGATAATGCCTGGAATAACTGCGAATGCTTGGAATAAGTGAGAATGCCTGGAATAAGTGAGAATGCCTGGAATAACTGCGAATGCTTCAAATAAGTGAGAATGCCTGGAATAAGTGAGAATGTTTGGAATACGTGAGAATGCCTGGAATAAGTGAAAATGCCTGGAATACGTGAGAATGCCTGGAATAAGTGAAAATGCCTGGAATAAGTGAAAATGCCTGGAATAAATGCGAATGCTTGAAATAAGTGAGAATGCCTGGAATAAGAGAGAATGCTTGGAAAAATGAGAATGCCAGGAATACATGAGAATGCCAGGAATAAGTGAGAATACTTGGAATAAGTGAGAATACCTGGAATAACTGCGAATGCTTGAAATAAGTGAGAATACTTGGAATAAGTGGGAAAGCTTTAAATAAATGAGAATTTCTGGAATAAGTGAGAATGCCAGGAATAAGTGAGAATGCCTGGAATAAGTGAGAATGCCTGGAATACCTGACGGCATAGCATTGTCTACAAGATAGGCCTTAGTCCTTCCCACAAAATTATAAAGAAATCAACATAGGAGACACTATGTCATCATCATCTCCTCCTACGCATATTGACGCAAAGGGCCTCAGTTAGTTTTCGCCAGTCATCTCTATCTTGAGCTTTTAATTCAATACTTTTCCATTCATCCACTACGCACTTCATAGTCCTCAGCCATGTAGGCCTGGGTCTTCCAACTGTTCTAGTGCCTATATGTAAATTAATCAACTTGTTTGAAGTAATTACAAAAATTCTTAATTCAACACTTCTCCATTCATCATCTCCTACTTCGCGCTTCATAGTCCTCAGCCATGTAGGCCTTCTTCTTCCAACTCATCTAGCGCCTATGTGTAAATGAATCAAATCGCTTGAAGTACTTAGAGAAATTCTGAAATAGCATATGAAACAAGTAATACAAACTACATAACTTGAAACATTTCATAAGCAATGAAGGTAAACTCACTTAAAGGAGCACTCACATTATACTGTGCAGCGAAGCTAGCTCCGGGAGAGGCCTTCCCTTAAGGTCGTGAAGCATTTTCATTTCCTTTCTCTAGCTATTTTTCCCGAGTATGCATATTTCAGCTGAAGAACCTTGCTTACTGACTTCATCAAGCGAGGAAAGGAAGATTACAACTCACATTTCTTTGTAATGTTTAAAATGTGTAAATCAGTACAAGTGCCGGGGAAAGGGGGCGGGGGGGGGGGGGGAGGGGGAAAGAGCTCGGCTTCAAAGCAGCCTTACAGTAGTTAATCTAATTCATCTTCCTGAGTGATGCAATTAAATGCATTGCCGGATAAATTAAATTTACTTGTTGCGGGTGATGCAAATTAAATTAGCCAACTGCGATAAAATAAAGCCTAATTATTAGTGGGTGGTGTGAACGTTATTCCATATGGAGGTAGGTGGGGAGAAAAATTATATTTCCAATGTCATAAAGTACAACGCTATATATATATATATATATATATATATATATATATATATATATATATATATATATATATATATATATATATAATATAATATATATATATATATATATATATATATAATATATATATATATATATATATATATATATATATAATATATAGATATATATATATATATATATATATATATATACATATTTATATATATATATATATATATATATCATATATATATATATACAGTATATATAAATTATATATATATATATATATATATATATATATATATATATATATATATATATATATATATATATATATATATATATATATATATATATATATATATATATATATATATATATATATTCAAAGTACAATAGTAAGGAAGGGCATCCTAAACCTTATGAAAGTAAATGGAAAGTTCTCGCAATATTATGGTTGGAGACATGGCCAATAGGAGAAGACTATTACTCAAAATAAAATTACTTAAGGAGCAGATGGAATTCAACGTTTATATAGCTTATCCATACCAAATTATCCTACTCTATCCATAAGTTATGACCATAATATTTGACAAAGGAGACGATCCAGCAGTTTTAAAACAACTCTACATTCTACATTATACTTATTAATTACTTACCTTACCTTTTATGTATGCATATGATCAGCGCCCAAGGCCCCTCTCCACCCAAGCTAGGACCAAGGAGGACCAAGCAATAGCTGCTGATGAATCAGCAGATAGACCCATAGGCTCCCCAACCCCCTTAACTCACAAGGATGGCGAGGTTGCAGCGACCAAAAAACTAATGAGTTTGAGCGGGACTCGAACCACAGCCTGGCGGGACTCAGTCAGGGACGTTACCACATCAGCCACCACAACCCTAAAAATACTATTTCATGAAGTCACCCAATTTTAACTCCGGGTGGCGAATGGCAACACATTCCCCGAGAGTAAGACATGTGTCTGTGATTTGACAAACTTGTACTTAAACGCTGTACTCGTAAGACAGGGTGAAAAAATTTTGACAAACTTCTCACTTTATACAAAGGGTGACAAGAAGAATTACTGAGTCCCCTTTTCTTCCTTGAAGCTTAACGAGCAACAGTAGTCATTAGTGTCTGTTACCTTTCATTGTACTACTCAAGGTGCTTTAGGATATACTCGAGTAATTTTAAGGACCTTGGTACCACTTTAAACCTACTCAGCGGTGACTTTGATAAACTATGATTCAATTAAAAAGGAAAAGGGGGCTGAAGTTTCTGAATATTCCTGAGATGTTTATTCTTCCAGTTCTCGCATAGCATTTTATACCTCACTTGCAATCAAATCATGATTAACGTTCAGATATAATTCCTATCTTCTTTTCAGTGTCCCCATGCATACCTCCTATCACCTCTTCCAGACCGATTGATTGATTGATTGATTTGAGGTTTTCTGGCATCCTGGCATCTAAGGTCATTGATGCCGATATATATTATAAATAATGAATAAAAGAATATTCGATTAAAACCATAAAAGCAAAGACCGAATAGATGAAATATCACGATCTGTATTTCATCCGCGAAAAAGTAGGTTAACAACATCTTCACTCCGTACATTTCATAAATCAAACCACCTTCATCTCCGGTGACCTTTATTCTATAGTTTTCTTACTTTCTTAGTCCCACTGTATAGCAGGGTAGGCCGCCCGAGTCAATCTTCTCAATCTATTTCTATTCCTTACATCTTCTTCCCCCCATCCCACCCCACACATATCCCTCCTTACCACATCCATCCATATGGCGTTGTGCAATTGTAGCCCAAACTTATATTGCCAAATCCTACAAAAACTTAAGCTCTTTTTAGAAGGATCTACAGGATAAACGTGGGATGGAAAGCGTTTGGTAAACAAAATGAGATTATGAAATGTAAAATGCCACTTGCTAAAAAGAAAAGCATTTAATCAGATGGTCTTATCAGTATTTACTTATACATCAGAAACATGGAGCCTTACTAAAGCCTTAGAACATAAGCTAGTTACAACTCAAAGAGCTATGGAAAAAATAATGATGGGAACAACACCAAGAGACAGAAAAAAAGCAACATGGATACGAGTGCAAACTAAAGTAGCGGATATTCGGACATGTACAGGGAGAGAGAGAGAGAGAGAGAGAGAGAGAGAGAGAGAGAGAGAGAGAGAGAGAGAGAGAGAAAAGAAAAAAAAGGAAACTGACATGGGGAGATAATAGATGGATATTAAGAATAACAAATTTGGTACCTAGGGATTGCAAAAGAAGCAGAAGGCAGAGAAGACGATGAATTGATGAACAAAGAAATTTTATAAGTATGGACTGGCATAGAAAGACCATACGCAGATGAAAGTGGAAGGAGATGTCTGAGGCCTTTGTTCTGCAGTGAACTAGTAACGGCTGATGCTGTTGTCATGATAACAGGATAGTTTACTACTATAAATAATCCAGGATAGTTTCCCATTATAAATATTCACATATATCAAATACCTCGTAGAACTTTCCACTGCATTAGTTGGCATAACTGAGTTAAAACTAACAAGATGATCCTCCGAAATATGAGAAATTTTATGGCTTGACCATTCATTTGAAAGATTAAGTGTATGGATAAAAAGAATGGTGTTCAGTACACGAAGATATATTACAGTGTCCAATTGCAGAAGGTCCTTCAATTATTATCATAAACAAATACAGCTAAACCTAGAGTCCATGGAACCACTGAATCGTATGGATTTGACAGACTAACATTCAATAGCACATTACTGTATACATTGATTGATTCATTTGAGGTCTTCTGGCATCCTGACATCAAAGGTCATTGACGCCGTTATCGTTTATTGTAAATAAAGAATATTAGATTTAAATCATACAAGCAAAGATGTCATCTTAAAAGTTGAATAGCTTTCAGAAGACATGCTTCTGAAATAAAGCTAAAAATACGACTAGCATGGTAGGAAACATCATGTCCAGGAATCTTGGCAAGGATGAACTGCCATCTTTACCTAGAGTCTCAAACAGACAACTATATCTGTCGCTACTATAAGTGGGGCATTCAGTCAACAAACATAGTATTGTACACGGCAAGAGAAATAACTTGGATTATTTCCATTAATTTCCTGTTTCTCACAGGCTGAATAAGTCTGTGCGACCAAGTAATTTCCAAGGTTAGACTGCAGCACTGGGGTAACCTAACATAGGCGAGTGCAGAACTATCCCATTAGCCTCATTTCCCAGTATTTTGCACTGCTTTTGGACCCATATATATATATATATATATATATATATATATATATATATATATATATATATATACAGTGGAACCTCTACATACGAATTTAATCCGTTCCAGAACCAACTTCGGATGTAGAAATTGATCGGATGTCGAAACGAATTTTCCCATAAGAATACATTGAAATAGGATTAATCCGTGGTTGAGCCCAAAAACCTATGATAACTTCTTAATTAACTACTACACATAATTTTCCCATGAGAATAATGAACACTAAATTAGATAATAGACATGTAAATAAGAAGAATAGACATGTAAATAAGAAGAATTAGCAAAAAATGATAAATAAGAAACGGGTTTTTAGCGTCACTTTACCTTAGAAACTCCAGCGCAGGTGTTGTTCGTCTTCGCTACGCAGAGAGGAGAGAGGAGACGGACGGACGGCGAGGAGGTAGAGAGGTTAACTACGATAAACGTAACACTACCGTAACTTATTCTAACTTGCACTAAGTGAACTTTAACATAACTTAGCTTATTTTTTTTTTATTTTTATATGTTATATTTTTTTTTACATTTTCTTTTTTTCTTTTTGATGATTACGTAATTTTAATCACTATCACTTACATTTAAAATTGACTGAATTTCTTTTGCTTCACTCTTTTCCGTTTTCTGTGTTTCACTTTCTTCCTCTTCACTCTTTGCCGTTTTCTTCGGTTCACTTACATCCTCTTCATCGCGAGTTCGCTTCGCAGTTTTTTTAAAGAAAGCATCGATAGATAATTGCTTCGTACGGCTTTTCAGAATGTTTCGAAAGTGCGTTAGGCAAACATCATCGAATTGAGAAACTACACGACAAACCTGCAATTTCTTTGGATGGTATTTGTCGATGAAGTCGACCACGTCTTGATATTTTCCTAACACCTCTTTTATTTGCGCTGAACCTAACACATGTTCTACCTCCTCGCTCTCTTCCTCGTCATCACTCATGTGCTCCGACATAGCATGGAGTTCCTTGAGCTCATCCGTCGTCAGTTCGTCGTGATGTTCGGCGACGAGTTCCGTAACGTCATCTGCGTCGACCTCCAGACCCATGGACTTGCCAAGGGAGACGATTTCCTCTACGGCTTCCGCTGCACCGACCACGGGATCAGGTTCGGGGTTAAAACCCTCGAAATCTCGGGGAGAAACTGCATCAGGCCACAGCTTCTTCCATGCAGAATTGAGGGTCCGTCGAGTTAATCCCACCCAAGCCTGATCAATGATCTTTAAGCAGTGCACGATATTGAAGTGGCCCCTCCAAAATTCACGCAAAGTTAAGTTGGTGCTTTGCGTGACATTAAAGCACTGCTTGAATAAGTGCTTGGTGTACAGCTTCTTAAAATTAGAGATGACTTGCTGGTCCATGGGCTGGAGGATAGAGGTGGTATTTGGTGGAAGATACAGCACCTTTATGAACTTGAATTCATCGAAGATATCATCTTCAAGTCCGGGGGGGTGAGCGGGTGCATTGTCAAGGCATAGCAGGCACTTTAAAGGCAATTTCTGCTCATGAAGATACTTCTTCACAGAAGGACCGAAAACTTGGTTTACCCATTGCACAAAGAATTGCCTAGTGACCCAGGCCTTCGAGTTGGATCGCCAGAAAA
>NC_090737.1:9220571-9239234 GCF_036898095.1 Palaemon carinicauda
GAGCCCCTGTAGCTCACAAGTTCCTAGCATCGCTAGGAACGAGTGGCCTACATAGGCAGTGTGTGGAGGAGAGTGTGACTCGTCCTATGAAGTTGACCTTGAGACCTTCAGATAGGAATTCTAGGATAGGATGTTCCCAATACCACCTCGTCAGGGTATGGGAGACGCGACAGTATTAAGCTTAATACTAGGAGCACAAAGAAGCATGGGTTACCTGCAGAGGTCGAGGTCAGCTATGCGAGGACCAGGATGCTGCTTCCCCAAGAGAGGGGAGAATGAAGAAAGAGGTAAGGGTCAGACATACTCTTTCATTCACGCAGACTAAGACCAGGTAACAACGCCCTCAACCTACTGCTACTTGTCCAAAAAGGAGCCTGAGGTTAGACCAGCTGTTGTGCAGCCACCACAGGGCCGATAGAAAACGTATCGAGGCTCCTGTGGGTCACGTCTTGCAGGTAGTGGGCTGTGAAGGTCGTCTGACGCTTCCAGACACCAGCTTGAAGTACCTGCGTCACAGAGAAGTTTCTCTTGAAGGCCAGGGATGTAGCAATACCCCTGACATCGTGGGCCCAAGGGCGAAGTGACGGAGGAGGGTCAGGATTCAAGGCATGGTGGATAACCCTTCGAATCCAAGCTGAGATGGTGTTCCTGGTGACCCTCCTCTTAGTCCTGCCAGTGCTCACAAACAAAGCTCGCACTTGAGGACGGACTGCAGCCGTTCTCTTCAAGTAGTGCCTCAGACACCTCACTGGACATAGTAGCAGCTGGTCTGGGTCGCTTGTTACAGAACGGAGACTCGCGATCCTGAAAGAGTCGAAGCGAGGATCCGGCACCCCAGGATTCTGAGTCTTGGCAACAAACTCAGGGACGAACCTGAACGTTACCTCCCCCCATCCCCTTGAATGGGCGATGTCGTACGAGAGACCATGAAGTTCACTAACCCGCCAGGCCGAAGCCAAAGCGAGTAGGAAAACCGTCTTCCAAGACAGGTGGCGATCGAAGGCCTGGCATAATGGTTCGAAGGGAGGTCTCTTAAGAGACCTGAGGACTCGAACCACGTTCCAAGGAGGAGGTCTCACTTCCGACCGGGAGCAGGTAAGCTCATAGCTACGTATGAGTAAAGAGAGTTCTAGCGATGAAGAAATATCCACGCCCTTCAGTCTGAAGGCCAAGCTTAAGGCTGAGCGATAGCCTTTCACTGCCGAGACAGAAAGGCGCATTTCTTCCCGCATATAAACGAGGAAATCCGCTATTGCTGGAATAGTGGCATCGAGTGGAGAGATACCCCTTCCACGACACAAGCCACAAAAGACACTCCACTTTGCTTGGTAGACTCCCTCAGAGGACCTTCGCAGGTGCCGAGACATTCTCTCCGCAGCCTGTTGCGAAAAGCCTCTCTCCGCGAGGAGACGCTGGATAGTCTCCAGGCGTGAAGCCGAAGCGAGGCTACGGCCCTGTGAGGGACGCCGGAGTGGGGTTGTCTGAGAAGCTCGTGTCGTGGAGGAAGCTCCCTCGGGAGCTCCGTCAGGAGCTGCAGAAGGTCCGGAAACCATTCCGCGTGATGCCATAGCGGAGCTACCAGAGTCATTGAACAGTTGACTGATAGTCTGGTCCTGTTGAGCACCCTTCTCATCAGACAGAACGGTGGGAAGGCGTACACGTCGATGTTGTCCCACCGCTGCTGGAAAGCATCTTGCCAGAGTGCCTTGGGGTCCGGGACTGGGGAGCAGTACAGGGGCAGCTTGAAGTTCAAAGCTGTCGCGAACAAGTCCACAGTCGGGGAACCCCACAAAGTCAGGACTTTGTTGGCTATCTGAGGATCCAAAGACCACTCGGTACTCACTATCTGCGAGGCCCTGCTCAGACTGTCGGCGAGCACATTCCTCTTGCCTGGAATGAAGCGAGCTGATAGTGTTATCGAGTGGATTTCGGTCCACCTCAGAGTCTCTACTGCAAGATGGGATAGCTGCTGCGAAAAAGTGCCTCCCTGCTTGTTGATATAAGCCACTACCGTGGTGTTGTCGCTCATCACCACCACGGAGTGACCCACCAGGGACCGTTGGAACTGCTGAAGAGCCAGAAAGACGGCCTTCAATTCTAGCAGGTTGATGTGTAGGCACTTTTCTGATTCTGACCAAAGGCCTGAGGCCCTCTGGTTCAGAACGTGCGCCCCCCACCCTTCTTTTGACGCGTCCAAAAACAGAATCAATTCCGGGGGAAGGACGAGAAGACTCACTCCCTTTCGTAGGTTCTCGTCGACCAGCCACCATCGCAAGTACATCTGTTCCAGAGACCCCATTGGGATCAGAATGTCCGGGGAATCGGATTCTTGATTCCACCGGGACTTGAGCCGCCATTGAAGGGATCTCATCCTGAGGCAGCTGTTTGGAACCAGACGAGCCAGGGAGGATAGGTGACCTATGAGACGCAACCACGATTGGGCGGGGAGTTCTTCTCGCCTGAGGAAGGGTTCCGCCACCCTCCTCAGCCTTGCTATCCGGTCGTCTGATGGAAAGGCTTTGTGGAGATTGGTGTCTATTAGCATGCCTAGATAAACCAGTCGTTGGGACGGCTGCAGAGAGGACTTCTCGAGGTTTACCACGATCCCCAGATCCTGGCAAAGATCCAGAAGCCTGTCTCGGTGCCGAAGAAGGGTCGACTACGAGTCTGCTAGGATCAGCCAATCGTCCAGATAATGAAGGAGACGAATGCCGTTCCTGTGCGCCCAAGATGAAATCAGGGTGAACACTCTGGTGAACACCTGAGGAGTTGTGGAGAGACCGAAACACAGCACCTTGAACTGGTAGATCTTGTCGTCTAGGCAAAATCTCAGGTACTTCCTGGAAGACGGATGGATTGGGATCTGGAAGTACGCGTCCTTTAGATCCAGTGTGCACATGAAGTCTTGTGGTCTCACCGCAAGTCTGACCGTGTCTGCTGTCACCATGCTGAACCGGGTTTGCTTGACAAACCCGTTCAGAGCTGAGAGGTCGATGACAGGTCTCCAGCCTCCAGTAGCCTTCTTTACAAGAAAGAGTCGACTGAAGAAGCCTGGGGAGCCGTCGACGACCTCCTGGAGAGCACCCTTCTCGAGCATGGTCTCGACTTCGGCCTGAAGGGCCAGCCCCTTTGCCGATCCCGTGGCATAGGAGCTCAATGACACTGGATTCGCTGTCAGCGGAGGTTGAGATGTTGTGAACGGGACGCGACAGCCTTGACCGATCACTGAGACCGTCCAAGCATCGGCCCCGTGTTGCTGCCCGGCGGAGGCGGCCACGGGGAAGATCATCAGGACCATCAGTCCTCCGAAGGGGAGTCTCAGTCAAAGCACTTCCCTTAGAAGGAAGCTGAACAGCAGAAGAGCCCGTAGGACTCACTTCCCCCTTCGAAGGATGTACGGAAGGGGGAGGAGAGCCATCAGCACCATCATCCTCAACTGCACCTGCAGAGGATTGCCCAGCCACGTCGGAGGCCTCTACCACCACGACGTCGACGATAGACAGAGGGTCTACCTCTGCTACCGCCGGCGACTGCTTAACGGCGGCCCCCAACGAGACAAGGTCAATCAAGGCGACCCTGGAGGACAAGCCCTTAAGCCCCAGGGAAGCCCAAATCTGTGAGAGATCATCATTAGACAAGGAGTTATCAATGGCCTCCCCCGGAGGAGGAGGGGGAACCGCCCCGCTATGGGAGGCGACGCCCTCTCCCCCCCACCCAAGGTCGGGAAACAGAA
Source organism: Palaemon carinicauda (assembly GCF_036898095.1). Taxonomy (NCBI): domain Eukaryota; kingdom Metazoa; phylum Arthropoda; class Malacostraca; order Decapoda; family Palaemonidae; genus Palaemon; species Palaemon carinicauda. The sequence goes on from NC_090737.1 coordinate 9,224,305, forward strand.
CTAGGGCCTGCGCTACCACTAGGACGACTCTCCTTAGGAGCCGGTCGAGGGGGAGCTTCAGAGGAGGTTTGGGCGGCGAAAGAAGAATCCCGAGAACCTTCCTCCTTCAAGGCAACCCCCGAAGGAGAACGGTCTCTCTTGGACTTCTTCTTACGCCGGCGGCCAAACCTCTCCCACTGGGAGGCAGACCACTCCCTACACTCACAACACATGTTTTCCTGGTCACACCGTCGCCACTGACACTGAGGGCAAAGGGTGTGAGGGTCCGTATCTAAGGCCGACATAAAGGTCCCACAAGGGCGGCGGGCAACACCAGGGCACGTACGCATTGTAATATAATAATATAATAATGAAAGTCAACTTCAAACCAACACACACGCTGTAGAAAAGAAAAAGCAAAAAGAAAGATTAAAGGCTGTCAACGAGGACGATGAACAGACACGTCTGTTCACCGCCGAGCCAAAAGTGAAAGTGAAGCAAGTCACCGGTGTGTGGGGGGGGGGGAGGGGTAGCAAGCTACCCTTCCCCTACCCCCCACTAACTAGCGCGGGGGTAATTAACCCTCGTTAAAACTATTGGCTCGTCATTTCAGCTGCGCTAAAAGGTAAACCCAATGTAAATAGCGTGGTTTGTATTTCGGTTACGGAAAAATTATAGTTTAGGTCAGTGCAACAGCTATGTACTGCAGTGTTACGTACTGTACTGTAGCCTTACTGTGTCCAGTATGTAGTGTACACAAGTACACATGTACTGTACACTTACTGATTTAATTACAAATTATTTATACTGCAACAGAAACAAAGTAAAAACAATATTAGACAGTACTTAGTGTGTTAATTATCCGAGCATAGACAATGGGAAGTGAGTTATTAGGTTAAGTTATGAGTTATCTCACCCTAGGCCACCAAAGAGAAGCAAATTCAGGCTTTTCTCGCCTGTCTCTGTTACCTAACCCTCATGAAATGTGACCTGACTGTAGATGTCCATTAATTACAAAAAAAAAAAAAAAATAGGAAAAAACACAAGCTAACTTAACCTTGTAAGCCATATTCTTCATGGACAAAGTGCCTTAAAAACACCCATGAAACCATACCTAACCTAAGCTGGAATGCCATAAGTCTTAGAAAAAATTAAAATTTGCTCCATCATAACCTTGTATATCATGCCTTACTTATTATTACAGCCAACCTTCTCTCTTCCCTTAGCACTGCACTATTTAATATCCTCATCATAAGTTTGAAAAGTATGGCTAGAGGACACACAGTTGTAGGTCTTTAAGAACATCCCTCTTGGTACTCTGTCATCTAGGTTATATCACTTACGTTTTATGGCCTTTTAGTGTTATCATTAATTTTTACTATGGTATTTATTTGCTTGCAAGTCCAATTTGGACCTACGAAGAATAGCGATTTAAAGAATAGCGAATTAAAGTTTAGCGATTTAGTCTGTTAGTTTGTACTCGCCTCAGAGGCTTCGATTTAGACTATATCCTTGTTTATTTGTTACGTTGTCACTTACGTTTTATGGCCTTTTAGTGTTATCATTAATTTTTACTATGGTATTTATTTGCTTGCAAGTCCAATTTGGACCTACGAAGAATAGCGATTTAAAGAATAGCGAATTAAAGTTTAGTGATTTAGTCTGTTAGTTTGTACTCGCCTCAGAGGCTTCGATTTAGACTATATCCTTGTTTATTTGTTACGTTGTCGTTATTCTTCGTTCTTGGTTATTACAATTACTAAGAAAAGCAATCAATTTTATTAATGTTCTTGTTTTATTGTGTGATGTTAGTTTTTTATTATGTAACCTTGAGAGCGAAAACAGAGACTGCTCGTTCCCTGTTCTACAGATATGAGTTATCCCTTCTCTCGTTTTCTTTGTTAGCTCGAGTAAGAGAGGTGAATTTCCCGTTCTCCGTTTTTATACGATCACGAGTTATTCAGGCCTCCTCTTAGTATCAGAGTTGATGATAGTACGTTTAATATTATAAACGTTTTTATTGATGTGGTTACTGTTAATATAGCTAAAACTATTAATAGGTACGTTAGTGTATGAGTCATTAATTGGGGTCGTTTTATACCGACACCCTTAGCTCTGCCTTGAGTTATGCTTAGCTCCGCCTTGAGTTATGCTCCGCTATATGGATACTCATTGGGTGAGAACTAGTTAACGTTCAAGAGCAGATTTTTGGAGTGCAACGGTGAAATCCGGCACTCGGACTCCGGCTGAAGCCTTTTACACACGAACCTTTGTCATGTTTGATCATAATTACACCGTTACGGCCGGCTTCACGGGAGATAACACAATCATTCATTGAGGTTAATGTTATCGTACCGGGAACGGTCACGATATCACGGTGACGGGCCTTTGCTACCGGATCTCCGGTACAAACAGAGATCAAGCAGACGGCCAGAACCGGAGTTAACAATGTGATACCGATGAAGACTTCACAGTTTCATTATCACGGTCCCTTTTTCATCGAATCTCCGGCTTCACTGGAGATAACACAAACATTCAGTATTAGAGAATGTTATCGTACCGATGAGGATCACGTTTTCACGATGACGGACCTTTGTCACTAGTTCTCCGTTACAAACAGAGATCAATCAGACGATCAGAATCAGGGTATGAACCCTTTTTCATAAATAATCACAATATCGTTATTACGATCCTTTTCATCGAATCTCCGGCTTAACCGGATATCGTACAGGCGATCAGCATTGAGGTTAATATTAGTTTTCCTCTGGTGTTCACGTTGTCACTATGACGGACCTTTGTACCGGGGATTGTTACCGGAGCTCCGGTACAGACAGAGATCACTCAGACCACGGGTGGCCAATCTCTTGTTTTTGCTGTAAAGGAAAGGATTTAACATGAATACAAAGTAAACTGTACTTACTTTAATGACACTTTGAATTTGCGTTGGTAATATTCATTAGTTATTCTTGAAAGTCCAAATAAAAATATATGAACATAACTATGCCTATATTTATGCAGATATTTAATTCTAACTATGTATAAATATGGATAAATATCCATACAACATCGTGTTCAAATAGAAATAAATTGATTGTGCCTATATTTATGCATTTTCAATTCTAACTATGCCTAAATATGAATAAATATCCATACAACATAGTGTTCAAATAGAAATAAATTGATTGTGCTTATATTTGTGCATATTCAATTCTAACTATACCTAAATATGAATAAATATTCATACAACATCGTGTTCAAATAGAAATAAATTGATTATGCCTATATTTATACATATTCAATTCTAACTATGCCTAAATATGAATAAATATCCATACAACATAGTGTTCAAATAGAAATAAGTTTCCACTCAGTACTGGGAACCAAACGTTGGCCCCTTCTAATGAAGGGCCGGGTCGAGACTAACCATGCCATGAGAGGCTATCTACTGTTCCTTGAAACTCTGGTCAGTGAACAGATGAATCAATAGAATACTAATAGCCAGTAAATAATGTTAGACCTGGTTCTGAACGTCTGAGTCAGTGGTGGCCAACCTGTGGCGGATACGCCAACAGTGTCACATTTCATGAATACAAGTGTCGAACTATACCCCAAAAGATAGTACATTAAATGATTTTTCTTTAAAATTGATTTTTATGAGTTATACAGCTGATCCCAGCCTGTGAATAGGATCACTAACCAAAGTTCAAGGAACATCCAGACTTATGTCCCCTTTCTTTTACAGAAGGTTCGCCTACATGGTTCCCGTCAGGATGATGATGAATCTCTCTGGCCTGCAAGAGAGGCTCTCCGCCCTTGGTTATCAAGGTTGGGAAGAAATGCTCCATCTGAGGTCCCTATCTCCTCAGAGTGTCCTCTCTAAGGTTGGACGACGACCCCATGGACGGGCAGGTAGGTGGGGATGAATTTTGAGCCTTCAGCTTTGCAATTACCTACGTCACCGACCTAGGACCCTTAATGGATCCTGATGTTCATGTTACCCTGCATAAACCGTGACTGCTAAAAGCAACACATTCTAGGGAAAACCAAGGGGCTATGACGGAGCTCAAAAGTATGGTAGTGAGTCGGATCCGTTCAGGAACTCAGAAGTTTCCCCCTACAGCCCCAGGCATATCGAAGTATCCTCCTTCGATAAAAACAACGCATAGAGATTTGCCTTACATGTTCCATATATAGATGGTACCATAAATCTGGATGGCATAGACTTCCTCCCTCTGGGGGACCTAGAATTTACTCCCAGGTACTAGAATTCCCGTTCAACGGATTCGTTCGATTGAAAGAGATTGCCTTGGTTAGGTTAAACAAGGTACCGAAGGTAACAGTATTATTTCCTAAAGGGCAGGCCCGATCTGTCTGGACCAGGATGTTGTCAGTCTGGGGGGTACGATAATTCCAAGATCTGCCCTTCCAATTCGACCTACACGTTTGATGGTCTGATCGGGTTAGTTGTGGGAAATACGTTCTGTCTGAGGCCTCTATCAGACAGGAATCGATAGTCGGTTACCCACTCGTCATCACAGCCTCCCTCTGATTCGACGTCTATGCATCCAAATCCCCCTCATCAGGTGGTCTACCTCACTGATTCTCCAGGTACACAGCCCAACCCCGTTGGGATGTTTTACCTGCATACAGCCCTAGATCCGAACCCTCAGGCTCCTCTCGTGGACACCAGAGAGGAAGCTACAGGAGTAGAAGACAGTCTCGCCATCGAGACGGACCTAGAAAAAAGGGGGCTCGGAGAAGGAAAGTACCTAGATTCACCCCCTCACAACACGGTGGTCCCGGTAGGGGGTAGACTTTACCACTTTTGAGACCATTGGACCTTCGGTCTGTGGGCTCATAGCATAATCTCTAAAGGTTTGAGGTGAAAATGGCCACAAGGTCCTCCTCCTCCACCAGTGACCTTCTCCCAGAAATCCACTCCCATCCTGGAAGAGTACACCACAGGGTTACTCAAGAAGAAGCAATCAAACGGGATCGATCACTGAAGTTCCAAAGCCACCTGTTCACAATTCCGAAGAAAGGCTTGACGGCATTGAGAGTGGACCTGGACTTGTCAAGCTAAACTCTTACATTCTCTGCGACAAGTTCCGGATGTTGACTATCTCTCAGGTACGGACCTTACTTCCCCGTAGGACCGTCACCACCTCTGTCGATCTTACCGACGACTATTATCTTGCGCCTTTAGCTCGAAACTTCTCTTCTTATCTGGGTTTCCGCCTAAGCAGGAAAGCCTTTGTGTTCAAGACATGCCCTTTGGCCTCAACATTGATCCCAGGATATTCACGAAACTGGGAGAGAGAGTGTTAGAACAACTCAGGAACCAAGAGATACAGATCATTGCTTATCTGGCCGGTTGGCTCATTTGGGCCCGGCCGGTCATAGAAGGCAACAGAGCTACGAAGGAATTATTTCAATTTCTCGACAACCTGTGATTTCGAAAGGTCCCACTGCGAAGCACACGTTGTCTCTTCCTTCCAAAAGGTAAGAGGAATAGTTTCCAAGATCAAAAAATTTTCTCAAACACAAACAGGTGTCCGAAGAGCCTTAGAAAGTATCCTCGGACTTTTCCAATTCACTTCAGTAACAGATCTAATAAAAGCCAAACTCAAAGACATCAATCGAGTTTGGAGAAAGAGAGCTACAGTACCTATAAGAGACATGGTCTCGAAGATCCCCTCTGTCTTGAAAATGAGACTACGCCCATGGTCCGAACCGAAGGACCTCTCCAAATCGGTTCCTCTACAATTCTCACCTCCACAAGTGACATTCCATACAGCCGCGTCTCTAAGTGGATGGGGGGGATTACTCCGAACATCAGATGTTTCAGGTTCTTGGTCACTCTCCATGAAACAGTCCCATATCATTGTTCTCAAAGCCATGGCAGTGTTCTTGACCCTGAAGAGAGACTCTCCTCCGAGGTCGACCCACATCAGAGTAGTGTCAGACAGCACAGACGCAGTACACTACGTCAACAGGGGAGGATCCAAGTCACCCAACCTGAATCAGATCCTGGTCACTATCTTCGCCTGGGCAACAGAAGAGAACTGGTTCCTGTCAGCACCTCACCTAGCGGGAGGCCAGAATGTGAGAGCGGACTCACTATCCAGGACGGATCCACTGGAGTCAGAATGGTCTCTAGACATAATTTCATTCCGGTGGATACTCAGGCTCGTTCCAGGCCTCCAGGTAGATCTATTCGCAACTCAGATGAATCACTAACTTCCTTGTTATGTGACCCCAACCCTGGACCCTCGGGCTTATGCCATGGACGCATTACCCCGGGATTGGAACCATTAGAAGAAGATTTCCCTATCTCCCCCAGTGAATCTTCTAAAAACTTTTACACAAACTACGCTCCTTCCGGGGCGCAGTGGCTTTAGTACCACCTCACTGGCCAAGAACAGTTGGTTTCCTCTCCTCCTCGAGTTGAAACTCAGTCCCATCCGGATCCCGTTCCTCAAACTGACCCGAGTATCCAAACTCACTGTGTCAGATTACTCAAGGATAGCCAAAACTCTAACTTTGTGGACTACAGGAAGTTGGCAGCTCGTAGAGATGCGAACATTGAACCGGAAACGATCTCTTCATCGAATGGGACAAAAAGGGACTCGACAATTCGCCAATATGATTCGGCCGTTAACAACTAGTAGGTCCCCTAAGAGTGCAGACCATACTCGTATGTCCCCGCATTTAGCCATCTCTTTCTTGAGGTTCCTATTTGACAAAGGCCTAACAGTTAGCACTTTAACCACCATCAAGTCAGCTTTGAAGAAGATCTACCTTGTTGGGTTCAACATTAACCTAGCTGATTCCTATTTCTCATCAACCCCAAAAACATGTGCTAGGCTTCGACCTTCGGTTCGGCCACAAAAGGACTCTTGGTCTCTGAACGGTGTTCTCAAACTTGCGATGGACACGGACAATGAATCCTGCTCTTATATCACTCTTCTTAGGAAGACTTTATTTCTAACGGCTATGGCCTCAGGTGATGGAACATCAGAACTAGCAGCTCTCACGAAACCCGGAAAACATAGATTTCCTCCCTTCGGCCGAAGTACTCCTTTTCCAGACAAAGCTTCCCTAGCTAAAAAATGAGGATCCGCAAAATAGGTGCTCCTCTCGGAAGATTATTCTTCATCCCCAGGATTTTTCTCCGTGTACAGTCACACTCTCAAGCCCCTTTTTAGCTAGAACTGCCACCCGCTCGTCTGGCCCCTTGGTTATCAGGGAACAAGGAGGTACTATTTCCATTCACGGTATCAGGCAACAAATCCTCTACTTCATTAAACATACTAATCCGGAATCATTTCCCCAGGCTCATGATATACGGACAGTAGATGCCTCCAACAATGACTTCCAGAACAGGGACTTTGATGATTTTAAAAAATATACGGGTTGGAAATCCCCTATGGTTGTCAAACGCCAATATCTAAAGATCTTACAGGCCCTTAAATACCCGACGATGGCAGAGGGGAGCCTTATCTCTCCCCATTAATCTCCTCTTCTTCCTTTCTTCCATCTCTTCTCTTCTCCCTCCTACCCGCCACTCACACCACGTCGCCGCTCTCCTTGGTAGTTCGTTAGCCCTATGATATTTGCCATGTTTAATTCCTATGGTTTAACTGTTATTGTAGTTACCGTTCCTTTAATGTTTAGATATACTTAGACATGTAAGGTTTGATGCCTTTTGCGATTCGACACTCAGTTGGTTCCTTGTCGTCATTATTATTTAACCTTACGTTCCCTATGTCATTTGGCTGGTTGGTAATTGGACGATTACTTTATTATATCATAGTATTGTCGTACATGGTGATTGTATTCTCCTCATTATGTTATTAATTTATTGGGCTTGGAAGGCATTCTCTGGTACTTTTTCGCCGGCCGTCACAGGTCGACCCAGAAAAGGGATTTTGACGAAGGAAAAATCTATTTCTGGGGAGAGACCTGTGACGCCCGGCGAAACCCTTCCCGATTATTTTTGTACGGACCCACCCTTTTCCTTGCCAAGCCATATGTTCTTGCAGAAGGATGACCTGGTGAGCGCGAGTGGTAGGTGTCGGTAGGGTAACCCAACTGTATTCTCTAGGGCCTGTCACGGCCCTCCCCCTTTGATGAAGGGATTATCTAAATGGAAGACAGCCTGTGAATAGTGTTTTACAAACGCCCTTGTTAGATATACGACACCAACAAGGTGCTCGCGCGAGGGTTGTAACCTCTGCATTCCATGCTTTTAATTTTCTCTGGTATATTTGGAAGATTTATATCAGAAAAAGTACAAAGAAGGACTTTTTCGCCGGGCGTCACAGGTCTCTCCCCAGAAATAGATTTTTCCTTCGTCAAAATCCCTTTTTTGGCAGTGGAAGCACTATCAGTGAAACAAGTTACTGTACTTCTTAATGGATACTGAGTAGCGTAGCTTGAGCTTTGACTTCATATATGAAGCCTATGCAAAACAAATCTATTGCAATTACTACAAGAACCATTTACACACATGGTAACTATTAATTAGAAGAGAAAGGCTGAAGTACAAAAACATCAAGATATTCAAGCATAAAAACTTTGGAAGTTTCACATGTTCAAATTGATAAGAAAAAATTACGAAAAAAAAAAAAAAAATATCTCATGCAAATGCTTGAGAATAATTTAATACAATATTACAGTATTATCATTACTAGCTAAACTACAATCCTAGATGAAAAAGCAGGATACTATAAGCCCAAGGGCTCAAACAGAGAAAAAAGCCCAATGAGGAGAGGAAATAAGGATACAAATAGAATAGTGTGTCTGATATACCCTCAAACAAGAGAACTCTAACCTAAGACAGTGGAAGACTAAATGTCAACAATGAACTTGCAATTTTTCAATATTAAACTTACCCGATAATCATGTAGCTGTCAACTCCGTTGCCCGACAGAATTCTATGGAGGGATACGCCAGCTATCACAATACTAGAAGGGGGTGTACTTACCAGCGCCACCTGTGGCCAGGTACTCAAGTACTTCTTGTTGACACCTCCTCAATTATTCCTCTGTCGTGCTTCCGGCAAGACGTTCTGGGATACGCTTATGGTCTTCGAGTTTATTCACGGATATTTGGTGAAGTATTCTCTCAGATTAACGGCTGTCGCTTTACTGGAAACCTTCTTATATTAGCTAGATAGCTTTTATATAGTACTGATATAACGGTTAACGATTTTTGCTTGTTTTTGGATCCCCCTTTGGCTAACTCTTTGGATTACAAGATGTCTGACATTTCGCAAGCCCCCTCCCATAGACGATGTAGGTCTTGCAATAGGCGTATTCCGAAGGCCTCGGTAGATCCTCACACTGCTTGTTCTGACTGTAGGGACAGGCCCTGTCAGTTAGAAAATCGATGTGAGGAATGCGCCGGACTTTCGGAATTGGAATTTGTCCGTCTTTTAAAATATTCAACTAAGTTAGAGAGAGGTAGAGTTAGGAGGAGTTCTTCTCACTCTTCAATGTTTTCCTCACCTCAAGATCCCCTACCTTTTCCTACCCCTGTAGTGGCTACCCCCGAACCTACTGTGTGCCCTCCGCCTGATATGTCAGTTGTTTTGCGTGCTATTCAGGCTTTAGGCGATAAAGTAGAGTCAGTGGTAAGTGACCATAAGTCTCTGATGGCCGAAGTTAAAGAACTGAAGGTCAAGAGTGCAGTGGGTGGAGTTAGTGCCAGTGCTGTGACGAGTGCTAGTGTCGGTGCAGTGCCAAGTGCTAGTGTTAGTGCCAGTGTGGTGCGTGAGGATTTTTCTGTGCGAGCCAGTCGTCCTCCCAGTCCGGGACCTCTTGCAAGCTCCCATGCCCAGGGGAGAAGCAATGTCGAAGGGCATAAGGGTTCGGCAGGCCTTGTTAGGCGCACAGAACTATCCTCGGTGGTTGCGGGCGTGTCTTCCAAAGACCGTCACTCCCACCTGCAGACGATTGAGCCCGTCTTATTCTCGTCCGCTGATCAACTGTCAGGCAAGAAACGTTGGTCTCAGGTCTCGAGACCGCTTAAACGTAGAATCCAGTCCGCGAGTGCTCAGCCAGGTTGCAGTCATTGGCTCAGCTCTGACTCGCCTCAGTCATCTGTCGACTGTACTCCGCCCAAGAGGAGTAAGGTTCTGCCACAACAGAGCTCGACTGTTAAGGCTTTACCTCAGTCTACTATCGTTTCTGCCGATCCCAAGTGGACTCTGCTTCAGTCCATGCAAGCACAGCTTTCGGACTTGATGCGTGAGTGTCGGGCTGAGAGTGTTGCACCTCCGCCTCCGCCTACACTCCCTCCGCCTGTTCTCGCTCCGCCTGCGCTCGCCCCGCCTGCGCTCGCCCCGCCTGCGCTCGCTCCGCCTGGTCGCAGCACCATCTGCCAGGCGTACGATGTTGAACCACTTTCTGAGTTCGCTGTTCCCAGTGGTGTTCAGCCTCAGCCTTCTTTAAGGCAACCTTTACTTTGGGATCAGGAGGGTTATTCCACTCTTCCTCCGCCTCCCCTTGCTGCTCCACCAGTGGTGCAACTCTCGGTTGGGGTACAACAACCTCTCCCGTCCATGAGTCAGTCTGCTCAGCCATCGCTGCAGCGAGCTCAACCCTCCTCAAGGCAAGCTCCTCTACACCCTGGACTTGCGCCTCAGGAGCCTCAGCTTGCGAGAACTTTACCTTGTTCTGCGCAGCCTCAACCTCATCATACTCCGCTCATCTCACAGGAACAGGAACGTGCTACTCCGCCTCCGTCCTCAGCTCAGCAAGCGCAATCCTTGGGTTCAACCTCTCTTGCTAGGAGTCAACCTCCTTCACCCATGCGCCTTCCTTCTGCTTCGTCTGTTGTTCAGCCTTTGCAGTCTGAGCCTCAGGTTTTCCCTCAACAGTTACTGGAAGAGGAAACCACTGTTATTGTTCCTACCCGTTCTGACTCTGCGGTTCAGCATTCTTGTCCGATCTCTTCGCTACACTCTGGTGATGAGGTGTCGGATGATGAGGAGGCACACCTTGATCCCTCATCAGACGTGGACGAATCCAAGCTTTCTCCACAGTCTATTGATTTTCGTAAGGTCTTGGCTCTACTCAGGGAGATTTACCCAGACCACTTTGTCTCTGCTATTCCCCGCTCTCCGCCATCTGAGTTTTCGCTGGGCGTACAACAAGCTAAGTCCTCCTATACTAAGCTTGTCCTAGCTAGATCCTCTAAGAGGGCTTTAAGGATCTTAGGGGAGTGGCTGCAGTCTAAACAACACCTTGGCAAGACTTCCTTCATGTTCCCTCCAACGAAGCTCACTTCGAAAGCGAGCGTTTGGTATGCCACAGGGGAAGCACCAGGCTTGGGAGTACCTGCCTCTGCCCAGGCTGACTTCTCAAGTCTGGTGGACTCGCCTCGGAGAACTGCTATGAGACGCTCGAAGGTTTGTTGGACCTTCTCAGACCTGGATCACTTACTGAAAGGGATGTTCAGAGCATTTGAAATGTTCAACTTTCTCGACTGGTGCCTGGGGGCCCTCAGCAAGAAAACCTCTCCTGCGGACAAAGATTCTGCCATGCTATTAATGTCCTGCATGGATAAGGCCATCAGAGATGGATCGGGCGAGCTAGCATCGTTGTTTGTATCAGGGGTGTTGAAGAAAAGGGAACAACTGTGTACCTTCCTTTCCGCCAGCATTACACCTTGCCAACGGTCACAACTCCTTTTTGCTCCGCTCTCGAAGTTCCTCTTTCCCGAAGAGCTAGTTAAGGACTTGTCTGCTGCCCTGATACAAAAGGATACGCACGATCTTGTAGCCTCATCGGCTCGTAAGTCTAAGGTTGCCACCTCAGTCCCCAAGACTTATCGCTCCCCAGTGGCTGATACCCCTGCTACGAGGTTCATACCGCCCTTTCGTGGTAGAGCCCCCAGCCGAGGAAGCTCCCGTCCAGACTCTCACAGGAGCAAGTCTAGGAAAGGATCCAGGACATCTAAGGGAAAGAACTGACTCTCCGTTTCTCCAGACAACAGTAGGAGCCAGACTCAAGATCTTCTGGCGAGCCTGGGAGAAGAGAGGTGCAGACGCACAGTCTGTCAGTTGGCTGAGGAACGGTTACAGGATTCCATTCTGCCTCAAACCACCTCTGACCACATCGCCCATCAACCTCTCTCCCAACTACAAAGAAGAGGACAAGAGGCTAGCATTGCAACAGGAGGTGTCGCTACTTGTGCAGAAGAAGGCAGTGGTTATAGTCCGGGACCATCAATCCCCGGGCTTCTACAACCGTCTCTTTCTTGTGGCCAAGAAGACAGGAGGTTGGAGACCGGTGCTGGACGTCAGCTCTCTCAACGAGTATGTCACCAAGCAGACGTTCACGATGGAGACGACCAAGTCGGTCTTAGCAGCGGTCAGACAGGAGGACTGGATGGTCTCGTTGGACTTGAAAGATGCATACTTTCACGTTCCCATTCATCCAGACTCCCAACCTTTCCTGAGATTCGTTTTCGGAAAGGTTGTCTATCAGTTCCAAGCCCTGTGTTTTGGCCTAAGCACAGCTCCTATGGTCTTTACTCATCTGATGAGGAATGTAGCAAAATTCCTACACTTGTCGAACATCAGAGCCTCCCTCTACCTAGACGACTGGCTGTTGAGAGCCTCCACGAGTCGTCGTTGTCTGGAGAACCTCAATTGGACTTTAGACTTAATCAGAGACCTAGGTCTATTAGTCAATATAGAGAAATCTCAACTCATTCCCTCCCAATCCATTGTGTACCTGGGAATGGAGATTCGGAGTCAGGATTTTCGGGCTTTTCCATCGGCCCCCAGGATAAGCCAAGCCCTAGAGTGCATCATGAGCATGCTGAAGAGGAGCAATTGCTCAGTGAGACAGTGGATGAGTCTCACAGGGACCCTCTCATCACTGGCCCTGTTTGTCGAGCTAGGAAGACTCCACCTCCGCCCTCTTCAATTCCATCTTGCAGCTCATTGGGACAAGGGCTCGACTCTAGAAGCAGTCTCTATCCCTATCAACCAAGAGATGAAGACCACTCTCCTGTGGTGGAAGCACAATCTCCTTCTCAAGGAGGGTCTATCATTGGCCATTCAGACCCCCAATCTTCATCTCTTCTCAGATGCATCGGACTCGGGCTGGGGTGCAACCTTGGACGGACGGGAATGCTCGGGAGTGTGGAACGAGGAACAAGGATTACTCCACATCAACTGCAAGGAACTGCTAGCAGTTCATCTAGCCCTGTTGAACTTCAAGTCCCTCCTGCTAGGCAAAGTGGTGGAGGTGAACTCAGACAACACCACAGCCTTGGCTTACATCTCCAAGCAAGGAGGGACCCATTCGAGGAGCCTTTACGAGATCGCAAGGGACCTCCTCATTTGGTCAAGAGGTCTAAACCTCACTCTGGTCACGAGGTTCATCCAGGGCGATATGAATGTTTCAGCGGATCGCCTAAGCAGAAGGAATCAGGTCATTCCCACGGAATGGACCCTCCACAAGAGTGTGTGCAACAGACTTTGGACCTTGTGGGGTCAACCTACCATAGATCTGTTTGCCACCTCCATAACCAAGAGACTTCCGCTGTATTGTTCCCCTGTTCCAGACCCTGCAGCAGTTCATGTGGATGCTTTTCTTCTGAACTGGTCCCATCTCGACCTGTACGCATTCCCTCCGTTCAAGATAATAAACAAAGTTCTGCAGAAATTCGTCTCGCACGAAGGGACACGGCTGACGCTGGTTGCTCCCCTTTGGCCTGCAAGAGAATGGTTCACAGAGGTACTTCAATGGCTAGTCGACTTCCCCAGGACTCTACCTCTAAGAGTGGACCTTCTACGTCAACCTCACGTAGACAGGTTGCACCCAAACCTCCACGCTCTTCGGCTGACTGCCTTCAGGACTGTCGAAAGATTCGCTAGAGCTAGAGGCTTTTCGAAGGAGGCAGCCAGTGCGATTGCCAGAGCTAGAAGAGTTTCCACTCGTAGAGTCTACCAGTCTAAGTGGGAGGTCTTCCGAAGCTGGTGTAGAGCCAATTCAATATCCTCTACCAATACCTCTGTGATCCAAATAGCTGACTTCCTTCTACATCTTAGGAATGAGAGATCCCTTTCAGCACCTACGATTAAAGGATATAGGAGCATGTTGGCTTCAGTTCTCCGCCACAGAGGTTTGGACCTGTCTTCCAACAAGGACCTTCAAGACATTCTCAAGTCTTTTGAGACGTCTAAAGAACGTCGTCTTTCCACTCCAGGCTGGAATCTAGACGTAGTCTTAAGGTTCCCTTGTGACATCTAGGTTCGAACCTCTCCAGTCAGCTTCCTTCAAGGACCTTACCCTCAAGACTCTTTTTCTCGTTTGCCTTGCAACAGCTAAGAGAGTCAGTGAGGTTCATGCCTTCAGCAAGAACATTGGTTTCACAACCGAATCTGCAACATGTTCTTTTCAGCTTGGATTCCTAGCAAAGAACGAGCTTCCTTCACGTCCTTGGCCTAGATCGTTCGAAATACCTAGCCTCTCCAACATGGTAGGTAACGAACTAGAGAGAGTTCTTTGCCCTGTCAGAGCTCTCAAATATTATCTTAAGAGGTCTAAACCTATTCGAGGACAGTCAGAAGCCTTATGGTGTGCCATCAAGAAACCCTCGAGACCCATGTCCAAGAATGGGCTTTCGTTTTATATAAGGCTTCTGATCAGAGAAGCACATTCTCACTTAAAGGAGGAAGACCTTGCATTGCTGAAGGTAAGGGACCCACGAAGTAAGAGCTGTAGCTACTTCGATGGCCTTTAATAAAAACCGTTCTCTGCAGAGCATAATGGATGCAACCTATTGGAGGAGCAAGTCAGTGTTTGCATCATTTTATCTGAAAGATGTCCAGTCTCTTTACGAGAACTGCTACACCCTGGGACCATTCGTAGCAGCGAGTGCAGTAGTAGGTGAGGGCTCAGCCACTACATTCCCTTAATCCCATAACC